>NC_091940.1:3580000-3850000 GCF_041260155.1 Ptychodera flava | reverse complement strand
ACTCCGTCTTGGACCCAAATAATCGCTTTCCTCCTACGGCACTTAATTGAGCGCTCACTCGACGCCGCCACTTGATCAATATACTTAGTCTAACGCTCGTTGTGGACGAACAGAAACTCTAACATTTTATTTTGCACCGAGTTCTTTTTCCCTTTGAACTATTTTATTCGATACGGGCGGTTTTTACTTTGGTTTAAAGTTTCTTCGACATGCCGGCTCCCCGGGGTCAGCGCTAGGGGTCACAGAGGAAATTAATTTCAACTTCTATCCTGCAACTGAAATGCGAGCACCTTTATGTCGACTCTTCGCGCAAACTAAATGGAAAAATAAGCCATAGGCACCCAAAACAAGGGGGATCGAGTTTTCTTTAAGGTCATCGCGTGTCCGTGTAACATTTCGGCAGAGCACTGTATTCTCTCTCCGATGTATTGCCTCCGTAAAGTTGCGAACGCTGCACTTCTTCTCGAAGAGCGCCCTCTATAGACGTGTAGCTAATATTTGACACGGGCTGACTGAGAAGTTCCACCTCCCACTTTTCTGTGCGACATTCGTGACTGTGTTTTCTACGCAGTTGTTTTAAATAAGAGCGGTCTGCGACACGGAATTTTAGTTTTTGTACGAACATTTTATCGTAGATTTGTGTTTAATAAATGAAGGTATGTTTTTCTTTGCTAGTTTCCATGGCTCACATGTTTTTTCACTGGTATGTTGTAGGTTACTTTAAATTTATCGCGCAAAGCTACTCGATGTAGTGAGGCAAAGATGCGGTTAAAACTCTTTAAGGCAATGTAAACAAAGAGCATGGCAAGGTAAAAATGACCATTAATTGACAACAGCAAGAACGTTACGCAACTGCTGGTACGTCGGCAATGTAATTGTGCAGGCTGGTGTGACTTCGCTATCTTCCATGTTGAACTCATTCACTAAGTGTGGCCTATATGTCTGTGTGAGCTGCTTTAAGAAAAAGAACCCGTCCTTCCGCGCTGTAGTCATGATGCTGTCGCAAGCAGAGTCCGGAAAGCACACTGTAAGCTCGCGGCTGGTCTTTACCGCAATTTCTCTTTTCTTTTTTCCTTGATAAACAGACTTATTAGCTTAGTTAGATCAACTGCGAAGGCATAATACGATGAAACACAGGCGGGCTTGGGCTGCTACTCACTTTCGGATCGTCCATGTTGTAGTTAGGGAGGGTAGGAAGGTCAAAGTAGGGAACATGGTCGAAACATCAAATTGTTAAGAATATTTTTTAAACGAAACTCCGCCCTGCAAAATCATGAAGAGAAAAAAATGTCGGCATCTTTCTGTGGGTAACCTCGATTGCCGCTTGACCATCGTAACAACTTTCGACCTCGAGGTTTTTTTCCCCCTTGCTTTTGAGCCGTGCGTCATATAGCTGTTGTTACGGCTCACGGCGCGTCCAGCCGAGTCAACCCCGAAAAAACTGGAGGCCAATGAAAAGATCCATAACAATAGCAGTTTAATTAAGTTCAGAGAAAGCCAATAGGAGGTGTGTTTAGAGCGCGGGTGCTTTTATTGTACTGTCCCATCAATCAGAATGTGACAGTCGAGGTGTTGACCCCGCCTACCTCGGACTAGCTATAGTATAGCAAAGAGTGCCGACACAAACGCTAAAACCTTCTAAAAGAACACCGCTTCTTGTTACATTCATTCGACGTAGAGAGAAGTGCAGTGAGCACACACATCGCGCATGTTGTGTATTAGTTATTTTTGATGGATCTACGATACGCTGGTCGTCTGTAGTGAACTGGATATTTTCGATGTGACTGCAAAGTACCTTGTGTCCCCGATTCTGAAGAAAATGGGAAAACTTCAGAGTAAACACGGTATGTTTTACTCGGTGTTCCGGAACATGTGGTACTGGCGGCTGCTACACAGTACTGTTTGACGTTGTATTAGATTGCCTTCCGATGTAAATCTCCCCCTTTGTCTTATTTACTGGGCAATTCGCTGTATTTCTCTGTTTCCTAGTACTGATTTATTTTTCTTCTTCTCCCCATGGATCACTTCTTTCACCACACAGCTGTCCCGTATAAGAAAAGAGAAAATCCCGAAGGTGAGTACAGGATTAACGACTGTGTTCTTCATATTGCTGGATAAGACACATTGATCAACATTTTATACGTAAAGCCATAGCGATGCATCGCTACCGCTAGTATAGCTCTATCCTGGAAGTCATATTTAGGGCATCAACCATTTGAATATTTCTATCCGAAATGTTCGTGCATTTTTTGGTGATATTACATTTCCACCTCTTTTTCTGTTTGACTTTTACAGGTGGGACGTTTGTTTTCAATGGCAATTTTAACACCAAGTACCGTAATCTTGAGGAATACAACCGACAGAAATCAAGTACAGGGTGGAATTTAGCCACCTATAGAGATTGTCGATTGACCCCGGTAAGTGTGATGTAAACAGCGTTTTCATAGACTTCCCTCTACCCTGTTATGTTATCGAGTCGCCGACGATTGCTTCAGTACGGCCGTTTTGCCGTGTATTTTACCTCCCTAACCTGTGCAGCGTCGGCCACACATGACGCAGAAAGAAGTGCGAGGAAACCCCCTTGTCTCTTGTTCGCTGGCCCTTACATGATGTATGGGAAAATTCAGCTGTTCGCGTGTATGTAGGATATCGCTTGCGTGTGGTCACTGGCGATACATTTCAAATCTGAACACGTAGAAAGCCAGCCGACTTCCTATGTGATATGCGCGGTAAAGAAGAGCGGCACATTGACACAGGGCTTCCCGGGTCGCCTTGAACTTCAAAAACATAACTCCTTGTTGCCAAAATCAGGTCGATCTTTGAATGATGTTGTCGTCAAAGAACGACTTTGGGAAGTCCTGCTATCAAAAGCCGCCAGATATCATTGTGTTAATTACATTGAATCTGTGCATTTTGTTGAAAACACCAATACAAGGTCAGTTAATAGTACACGTTTAATTCGCTCTGTGGAGGTAGAGTCATGTTCGCACAGAGTTCTTTCACAGGACCACGCAATATTTTTAACAGCCCGTGATATATACAGGAGTCTTTCCGTCTCAGGAGGAGGTGTGTGCCAGGCAAAACCATGATGACGCACACCAATGGTTATGTTGACGGTAAAGTCCGGATTTTGCCGGCACGATGCTGCGAACAGATACAGATGTCCACCCGCATGTACCCGATTGGGATGCTGTATTTTCGCCCGATAGCACCCGCAGTATAGTCAACACACTATCAACCAAATCCACCACGTTTAGAAGTGAGATTTCGAATCTTGTGTAAATTGTTTACGGGACACGCCAATTTACGATCGAATCAATGAGCCCAGCGGAAATGGGGCTTGGTGGGACATTTTATTCATTAGAACTTAGAAAAAGGCCTGTGGTTTCAGATGTTCCAAACATTTGCCCCGCTTTAACACTCAGCGCCTTGCAATTTAGCAAAGTCACGCTAACAGATTAAAGTAGCATTCCCCGGGGAGGGAGGGGTGTTCCCATGATGTTTGGTCGCTTACTCTTGATGTACAGGTGAGGTGTGGATGGGTTCTGAACGACGTAATCCTTCAAAAGATTTGGCCTCTAAAGTAAATAGAGGACTAAATGCGGTCGATGTTTTGTACTGTCTAAAGGCAAAGACATACCGTTGTTGAGGGGCCTCGACAAGCTCTTATTTATACAGCTACGTATTGGATTTTGAGAGACGTTTGCTGAAAGATGGGGCCAGTGATGTTCAAATTAAACTTTAAGAGACTCTGAAATTCTTGAAACTCTTTTCATCTAGTGCTTGCCTTCAAACTGCCTTGTTCAGTTAGGGTCACACTTCTCGTATACATGCTGGTAGAATGGTCTCTTGGGCGAGTTGCTGGTCTAATAAAAATGTTGCTCCGTATTTTACTTTGAAGTACATTGTAGTAGAGCGTTACCAAGGCAATTGTTGTGAAATTTCTTCAAACAATAGCACATCACCATGCAAGGTATTCGGCCATGCTTTGAAGCTCATCTACCGTGCACATACGCACTGTTCACTTTAGTTAGCTGTACCTTGACCCTTTGTGGAAAGGGTGTAGGTCCAAATAATTCGGACATAATTTGGACGTTCAATTTTGTGAGAAGTTACCATACTTCTAAACCTGTAACTTCAACTGACAAGCTTTTGTTTCTTACGTTAAAGGAAGTGAAAGGATTTCTGTTGGATGATAGCAGTCTAAGCTGGTTCAGTAATTCCGTCCCTGTGGGTTCTATTCACCGGAAACATTCCATTCGTATGTAGAATGCAAGTTGTTGAGTGGAAATTTTTTCCACCCATCTTTGTGGGGGTTAATTGTCGTTTGTTGAGTAAGCTACAGCATACTGTAGCTATTGCGGTTTGATTACATAACCAAAAGAATGGTTTTCTTTTACCTTGACCGGTAGCCAAGGGTCACCATGTAAATTAATAAACTGTGTAACTTGTGCTGGTCTAGTTTTCATGGACATTCCATACCCAGGATAGCACTCTACTCTATGGGTCAACAAGCAGAATAAATTGAGCCATGTGAAACTGAATATAGTACTTGTAAGTATGGGTCTAAATTTCATTTCTAAACGGCCTCTGTGAAAGACTCGAAGTCTGGCTGTCTAGAATTTTGCAAATTGCGAAATGTAAAACATTACTTTTGAAGTGAAAACCAAAGTTTAAGTGACTATAAAGTCAATGCTATAAAACATCATGAGAATAAAGTGTTTTAGTTGATCTTTGCAGTTAATTTTTATCATCATTTGAAACTATGGCCCATTTTGGTTGAAAATGTAGTGTTTTTTCCACAAAAGCAGTGAAAGGCAAAGGATTGTTTTCAGATTGGTGGTGCTGTAATGGGCTTGTTCCGCCAAGTGTATGAAGAAAGACATTCTGTAATGGGAGAGATAAACGCTGCGGCTACTTTGAAAAGTAACATCAAAAGAGAAAAACACAGGAAATGAAATGATTGTAATTGCAGTAATAATCTGCAATGGATGTCTCTGAAGTGTCCCCATGCTCAGAGGAAGTTACACATCATGATGGATGCCAACAGCCAAGATCTAACAAACTGTGCCGGCAGTGCTTGTTGAAAGTGCTATCTTGTTTCATCATTTGCTGAGATATATTTATATAAAGCTAGATGACCTTGCCTAATCAATGCACATTACAAGGCAGTTAACAGTCAAGCAATGGGGCCTGCCTTGGAAGCAATGTCGATGACCCTCTTCTATCTTGCGGTTACCATCAAAGGATTCTATGTTTATACTCTTTAATAATTGTGGACTACATGTAAGCTGTTTATTTAGATCTATGTGTGCGTGTTAAAGGACTGAAGTGAATAGCGTCTATGGCCGGCTGCCATTCCTCTTCTTTGCGGGTTGGGTTGCTGCAAATACCATTTCCACTGTTGGTTTACTCTATTTAAGTTTTCTGGTAAATGCTGTAGTATGGTGTGGTATTTAGGGGTCTTATGAATTTCTTTGATCTCTGGACTGGTCCGGGCCAACACAGGATTTCATCAAGTCAACCAGGCATTCCTCTTGACATGAGATTTACCCGCTAATCAGGCAATGTTACTTCTTGCACTGTTTCTATTCAGTGATGGTATCTTCAATTTGAAATGTCATTACTCTGTAAATATTGAATTAAAAGCAATTTAATTAAGGATTTTGTCTCCACCACACCTTTCCATAGAAATGAAATACAGTGAGATGCAGCTGTGCGCACCCCAATCAAATTCCTACACAGAGGAAATATATTAGGAGATAGCTGTCCAGTTAACGTTATTACGAGACGTGGCATATAGGAAGTAAAAAAAAGGGAAGGACTGACACATAAAATGAATTTGGAAACTAAAATGTTCCTTCTACACAGTCAAATATTCAGAGCTGTGGCATATATTTCTTCCCCTTGCTCCAAAAATGATTTCAGTTATGGCATTCTGGAAATACCTATCTGTCACTGAGAAAAGTGCACAGCGGATACAGTGAACGCATAAAGGTAGCCTTTCAGTATCGTAAAATTTTATTTTCCCTCTAGTGAAGTTACATTGGTATTTTTAAGAGCAGATCAGGTGATGTAGTATTCATTTTCTGTATAATGTGCAACAACATGTAGGTTCAGCAGATTTGACCCCATGCATGTGCTAGCTTATTTGTTCAACTTTGAGTCAAAACCAATTAAGATAAAATCTCAGAACCAGTTGTTAGTTCAGAAGATATTTCTGTCTGCTAAGGCAAATGATTTCTCTAATGGTATGTTTATTGGCTCTATAATCAATCTAGGTTAGTCATTAAAAGTTCAAATGGAATTTTCTTCCATAATTTATTCATGATATAGGAAAGGCTTGAACAAGTCTTTGTATACTATAGTGATGTGAAATTGTCAGTATAGTTGCCAAAGACAGTATCATGAACAATTTTCCAAGCTTGCCAAGAAAGGAAAAGGGAAGTTGCATACTGTGTGAGGGAAAGCCTCACAACATAGCTGACCTAAACTTTTATTGACTTGGGGGAAAGGCTGTTAAATTTTATTAGTAGATGTAGGGCTATTGTGGATGGGAAATGATAGTTGTAATTTGTTCAGAAATCCTGACCTGACCTTTTGACCCCCTGTGTATTCAACCATCCAGATTCCATTGTTTTTAAATTCCAATCCAGCAGTGCTTTTTCTTCTATTCCGGTGTTTTATCTCTCAGTTTTATCTCCCACCATGTCAGTCAGTTTATGTCTTCAGTGAAGGCGTTTATACTTATACTGGCCTATGTGGTTTCCGCCATTTTCTCATTTCAGTTGGAAATATATTTTCTGTAGCTATTCTTGTATGGTATCTCAAAAATCACTACCATTTGGTATTCCAGCCAATTTGAAATAAAAAATCATTACGAAACGAATGGTTAAACTGTATATGCTACAGAAGTTGTACATGGATATTTGTAGGTAAAATGTTAAAAGATCAAAGTTTTCATTGGAATAAATTGCTAATTGGTATCAGTTGATACAGCTTCAAAGCCACAGCCAGAGGAAATTATTTGTAAAATATAAAAAAAATTTATATGTATGTTACTTGTACATCTACTTTTGTGAATAGTATTACTGCATAGGTGATTACGGTTCTGTATCAATTTGGAACCGACAAAATCTGGTAAGTTCCATGATTTTGAAGAAAGTACAAAATGTGAAGTGTCCGTAGGTTTCAAGGTTTTCAGAAAATTCACATATTTTTTTTTTTGCCTTTAATATCCCGCAATGACGAGTTTGACTAAAAAATTCCTTTTGCACAGCATTTCTTAATGTTTTTCTGATAGAAGTCTGATATTAATTGTTGCATTAGGGAGTTCCAAGTTCTACATTTTTTGACTAAAATGCAAGCAAGTTCACTGTTTCTATTTAGAAAGCAATGCCGTGGTGCCAAAAATACGAAGAAGGGGACGGTGTTTGTCTGACCAAATGCCATCATCATAACTTACCACATCTTATTTCATCTGTTCTTACTTGACCCGCATCTGCCTATGTAAACTCATCATCAATCCATTTGTCTCATGTCTAACCCTCCTTTCAAACCTAAGTTCAAAATACTCACTTTTAACCTACAAGTTTGAAAGGAAAGCTAAATAGTTTACTTAAATTTACAATCCTCAAACATATTTTGTTTATCAAATGAGATCTCCAGGAAAACAAAAATTTACTGTGGTGTACCTTTAAGGTCAGTATGGTTGGAACTCTGGTTTCTTCTTAAAACAGGGCCCTGTTTGTTCTGAAATTAAAGTAAAAGGTTCAAGACGCAACAAGATAAGGTTTAGAGTGGAAAGAAATGTTCAGTTACAACAAGTATTTAGGTTTTAAGCGGTTTAAACTCTAACCAAAGAATTTGTCCATTGTGTGGTGTTGGGT
Organism: Ptychodera flava; assembly: GCF_041260155.1. Taxonomy (NCBI): domain Eukaryota; kingdom Metazoa; phylum Hemichordata; class Enteropneusta; family Ptychoderidae; genus Ptychodera; species Ptychodera flava. The sequence goes on along the minus strand of NC_091940.1, from coordinate 3,842,111 downwards.
TTGCAATCATATAAGTATCATTTGAAGCGCATACTAAGGTGATATTGACGGCTCTGTTAGTGGTTTACTTGTAACACAGGAAGGTTTTGTGAGCCACTTAACAAATAGGTGTAGGAATTGAACAGCAATGAACCAAGAAGTGGACTGTGGACACTTCATACTGGACAGATTTACACTTTGTTAAATGAAGTAGAAAACAATGATGCCCTTACCTTGAAGTTGAAGATATTATCCAGTACCACAGTTTGCAATTATTATTTTGTTTGTGTTGGTAGAGTTTTTGCTATGTGAAGTTCTGATCATTTGGTAAGTTCCCAGTTCCAGAGATATGTGTAGTACCCCGAGTGGACAACAGGAGTGACTGTATGTATCTCAAAACAACAGAAAATCACAAGCATCCCGTTTATGGTGACTTAGGACCTGTGTTTTGAAGATCATTTGGAGAGGGCAGAATCAAATCCGGTAGAGGTGATTTTTGTTGTGACAAATTGCCATAGGGGAAGGATATGGAGGACTAGGTTGCATAATTCTCTGTGTGATACTGATTGAAATGAAATATCCACAATGACTTTACATGCAAATTGGACAGTAAGAGAATCCTTGACAGTGAAATTTGAATAGACATTGAGTTTCAAATCAAAACATCCTGCCAGTACAGGTAAAGTCCAAATGTGGAGGTAGGTGCTGTCTTAGAATTCACAAAGTGGGTGGTCCATCAAGTGAGTTCTGTATGTGGCCTATATATAGGCATGTATGGAGTCTTCTGATTGGTTTCCAACCAATCGGTCTGCAAGTGGGAAAGTCATCGTTCAAGTTATCAGCACCACAGCCACTGAATTTAACTTGCCCAACTGTATGCTTTGATTTATCAAAACATTTTGCCTACCATGTTTTGAACAACTCAATTTGCATAAATGCTTTGTTCATAATAGTATTTAGCCAGTGTTTTTGTCTTGTTGCATGTGGTGTTGATTTGATTGAAGTATAGATCAAAGTGTTAATGGTTTCATAGTGGCCTTTGAACTGAGCATTAAGTGTGTCAATTACAAAGAAAGTATCGACAAGCCATTCATAGATTGATTCTTATGTACCATTAAACTCCACATTTCCTTAGGTGAACTTCTGATAGTGACGTTGGCATGGCATGGCATTTGTTGGAGCTGCAGTGCATGCTGGGGCAAATTGTGTACGGCTACAAGTTTGGCTTTCAGAATTTGACTTGCAGGGTTTGCAAATAGGCAGAGTTACTTTTGGCAAATTGCTAGAGTGAGCTAACCAAAACAGCAGTAAATGCTCTCTAGGGATTGACCAAAATGGAAATTTACTCAGCTAAAAGCTTTACCATGCACTGACTTGCAAAGCTGTGTGTGCATCTATTTGCATGTAAACTGTTAAAGGACAAGTCCTTTGTCAGCTTTGGAATACAGAAATGCCATGGTTTTCTTCTGACAAAGTCAAATGTTTGGCATGGTAGAATGCGTCTGAATCAAAACGCAAATATCATGTCACAATTTTCTCATCAAGATAGTGAATAATTCATATTTGTACAACTTATGGTTTTTATCATGTTTGTCACATGTTTCTGTTAAAGTTAACTGGCAGGTTACTGACCTTTGTGTGTACGTGTGTGTTTCTTTGTACATTGTGAACTTGTTTTTCCGAGGGTCAGATGGGGTCAAAGTTCAGATGAGTCTGTTCCTGTTATCTTTGACTGCATCCCAACTTTAATTAAAGGGTTGATAATCATGAATAAATCACTCATCTAGACACACCCCTCCATCCTATCAAAGAATAGATCACTAGGTAGAATAGAGAACTAGTTCACATGTTACTCTCAATAAGTAACTGTATTTGTCAGCTCTACCATAAACAATAATCTAGGAACGCTGATCTATAAAACCACAAAACACTGATAAGAAAGTAAGAGAAGCGTTTGGAAGCGTGGGTTTCAAATACTTGGGATAAATGCAGCAAACAAGTTGTAAGCCCTGAGAGGGAAAATCTTGACTGATGCTTGTCACATTAATGAATCCACAGTGCATAGGGAGATTTATACAGGGAGCAAGAAGCCATGAATATCTCCATCCCAGCAGAACTGACAAAATTTTATAAACTGGTCAATAACATGAATGTCTGTATATCAGAGGCATAATCTCCAAATACAACTGATCATCAAATGCTAAAGTAATTCAAAGACAACATCGCAGTTTGAAACTTTGTAGTTTAGTGCAAAAACTTCCAATTTTGTCAGACATTTTTCAAGTTTTCTGTTTCATTCCTTTTTATAAAGTGTTTACACTTACGTATTGTTTTATCTGTATCTTCAGTATTCATGTACATGTGTGTACATGTACATCAAGCAACGTGTTGATGTAATTACCACAGTTTATGCTTAGACCTATGATGGTGTATTTTTTGTTTTTCTCTGAGAGTTCATTGACTCATCAAGATGTGTTTTCTGTTGTGCGTAGTGAGCAGGTCATAAATACATTGTTTATTTGTCAGCAGAACAGTTTGTGCCTTCTGCCCTTGAAATTTGGATTTTTGGCAACATCTTTTTAGGGCACTGACAGCTATGTTATCTTGAAAAATGAGGTACTCTTCATACTTAGAGATATTAAGTAAGTTATTATTGATGCGTATCAGTATGTGAGAGGTGAACTGTTGAAGAACAACACTTGCAATCACATTTGGAATATTATCAAGTAAATTGCAAATTTTAAAGGCCTGTGTTGGCACCAGATTGTTTCAACAGATAACTTACCCAGCAGATTACAATTTTAATGGAAAACAAAAGGCTGTCACACCTCCATAATCCTCTTACAGACTAGAACAAAGGCGATCCCAGGGATCGCAAATACTGCCTTTAATTTTAAAGGAAAGTATCATTGGTTTTTTAATACAGCAAAGAAGTAATAATAACCATGTTATTAAAACGACTAGTGAGCATTTGCAAACTCTGAGAAAATTATTGCTTTTTCATCATTTGCTATATATCTGACGACTCCTACATAAAACAGAGCAAAGCAATTCATTTGCAACTCGGTGGTAGAATACCTGGATTTCTTATAGAAGTCAATTCGTAACTTCCTTCAAGTCTGTTTATACAGTCATTCAAAAGTTTCTCAAACTCTCCTCTTGATTGATAAAAGAGCAAAGTGACCAAGTCATGTATTTCACAGACGTAATGAACCACAGGATTCTTTGATTTGGCAAGCACAAGCTGTCAGTAAACATTTTTTATGAAGTCCGTGTCCTAATTCTGTGTGTGGATAGGGGATCTAGTATTACCTACAAGGTATTGAGCCGAGCACACAGACTTTTCAATAGTTTTTGCCATACAAATGCAACTCTTTGGATTCAAACTTTAACACCAGCTGTGCTCTGGGAGTCTCTACTCAACCGTGAGCTGTTTTTCTAGGTAGTATGTACATCAGCCACTACATGTATGAAACTATAGTATTTTTTATACACATTAACTGGGAAAAGTTGTTTTCAAAAATTCTAGGGCTCTAAAAAAAGCAAATGTTTAAGAGAGGGGAAAATGTTGGAATTTGTTGACATTGTCAATGGTAATGTTAATAGGCAGTGGTAACCAAGCTAGTCTAATGATGTTTCTGTGAAGTAGTGTGGTTACCATGTCTACAAAAAGGTATGTCTGATATAGGAAGAGCAAAATCTTTGGAACAAGCTCATCAATAATTTTTTTGTTGTTTCATGAGTGCCATACGTCCGCTGTGTGTACAGAAATGTCACATGGCATACTCGCACAGTTGTGAAATTTGTGTTTGGGTCACAGCGACCAATGAAGCATTGGGCGGCAGCTGTCACATGATACAGTGTCACCTTGTGAGAGGTCAAACATTTCATATCTGTGTTGATCTGTAGTGTTTATCTACTATGGTGATTGTTTTCCAGGATAGAGTTCAGGAGAAACTATCTCACGCCCATTGCAGCACCAGAGACCACATTATGCTCTCAGTATAGAAATATTACATGAAAGTACAGATGAATTTGGACATCTTCAGCCTCACCAAAAGTTACATATTATTGTTGTTTTTATGTATATAGTTCATATTTTAGAAATATTATCAAATCCAAAGATACCATTACAAGAGACTCTATGGTAAAATAAATGTCCTGGCGACAACCTATAGACTCTACAAGTATTGTAATCAATATCAAGATAACAGTGACAGGCTTCAAGCTTTGTGGGCTAAATTGAGCTGATGTCGAATAAACATACTTGATTTATGATTTAAAATTCTACTTTAAACCTTTGTGTCACTGCCACCAGTTGTAATGTTGATTTTTTGTAGGTCACCAGCGATGACCTGCCCTGTACCAATATGACACATGCGAATATGACACATGTGAATACTTGGATGGTCCGTGGTAGAATGAAAGGCCATGTTACCATGAGTTGGATGTGGCATGTGATTACACCTTGCAACCACTTTTCATTCCTGTGGTTCCAAGTACACTAAGCATTCTTAATGTTGCATCCCACAGAAATAGCTTGGTGCGTCTTCTTTCAAAGACAATGTGGACACTATGAAAAAAGGAGAGTTGAAGCGATAGTGGTTCTAGTAATGTCAGTCCATGTCAAAATGAAATTTTGATGTCCAACCTGTGTCCACAGCACTTATTAGCTCTTGGTTGTCAGAATTATTTAGCAGAGGTTACTTGAGTTAGTATCTGATTTTTTTATCAAAACTAACCTAGGAATGTTCCCATATAACAATGGTGGCTCTGTAGTGCTTGTTATGGCAACTGTAAGTACTGAGTTTTCTAAACAATGATCATTTCATTTTGTAGAAATTACTGGTATGTGTTGTTCAACAACATTTTGCATGTCAATGAGCCTGTGGATGCTATAGCAGCGCCAGTGCTGTTCATCAAACTTAACCCAGCATCAAACCGTTTTAACTTCCCGGCAATTTATTTTATCATTTAGAAATAAATGTCAACTTTCTTTGGCAAACAAAATTTTATTCTATTTTAATGCAAGCCAAACTGGCAGATAACATCTGTCGTGGCTGAGTTACAGGCTTGGTTACAGATTCCAATTGATAAAACTGTAAAGTGTAATAATTTCATCATTGATTGATTGGGGCTATCCAGTCAAATATATTGCTCTGTATAAAATAGCACATGGGTTACTGTATTAGAGGAACAAGATAATACATGTAGAAATTTAGTTCACATGATAACTTTCCCTGTTGCATGTTATTTCAAACTTTTTTCTGCCCTCCCCTTAAATTACTGCACAGTATGGAACAGTCCTGTTCAAAAGACAAACTAGTTTATTTCACTTAGTGGATAAGAAGTGTTGCTGCTTCATCAAAAACGTTATGGCCAATTAAAAAGGGTCGCGTTTTATTCACTTGTTGACCTTGAGTCAGCCCAAGTAGCTTCTAGTCTCAGTGTTGTAATAATAAAGCTGTAAAACGGGCAGCATGGCTTTGGTTTGCTCTCTCTCTAGTGATTTGTTGCTGGAACTCTGCAAAGGTCATACCATGTAATGTGATGATAGTAGGAGGTTGTGCTCTCTCTCTGTCATCTCATCAAGCTGCCCCAGTGAAAACAGAGAACCAGAAACTTATACAATTCATAGTAACTGTTTATTTCTCTCTGAAAAAAGGGATACTGTACACACCTGAAGAGAACTAGCTAATTTTTGTAAGAAGATTTGTTGTACATTCAAAATTTGCAGCATTAACCTACATGTACGTGAATTACAGAAAATTACCCTCGTGAGCATGGGGTCATTTTCTTAGTCAATGATAAACCTGTGTGTATGTGCAATAGAACATGGAGTGGAAACGTTTACGTTGTTTCAAATGTGTTCTTTGGTACAGTACTTAGAAGCTGTTCCCATGTTTATTTATGGATTTGAAACAGGGCATGCAGCTGTACCCAGTGTGTATGTGCAATAGCATTATATTGATGAGTGTTGTATTTGCTCTTTGCTGAATGGTTGACATTATCCATGAATTCAATATTTCCTTTAACTCCTTATTTTGTTTATTTGGAGAGAGGCCACTATAGTGTAACATTTCTCCTTGTAACCTAAGCGGGAATGTGCTACTGTGGAAGCCGTGGTGTTTGTAGGAAGTCAGATTTCACAATTGTGTTATCTTCAGTAACCAGTAACTAGGCTTGGTTTGTGTGTTTACAGATATGTCAGAAAAACAACGAGGTCTATTATGAATTTCTGGTTCCATTGGAATTTAATTAAGCAGATTTTAATGAACAGGGAAATAACACAAATTAAATTATTGATTTTTTTTTGCAGCATGTTGATACCGATTGAGAGATACCTGAATGGTAGGTGTTTCTGTCCTGGTTGTTCGGCAATAACATATACATCAAATGAGCATGCCAACATGGATGTCAGCTAAGGGATTACTTCATCACAAAAATTACCAAAAATTACGTTGGGATCATTTTGGCAAGCAGCTGTACATTTCACCATGACATCTCAAATTCTATAGCTTTACTGTATCCAAATTTGCCAAGCTAGCATTGGAAATACCATGTTTGGTATGACACAGCATGTGTTAACATGACAGTCATGATAATTTAAGCTTTACAATGGTAGAGGTAGAATGTCAGATGTAAGGGCAATCAAGGACATTTTTTTCATAGTCTTGACACTTTTCCAGTATAGATGGGATTCATCAAAAAGAATTGAAAAATGCTTAATCCACCTGCAGGAAATCAGTAGCTTTGAAATGTGTCTGTGTCTAAGAATAGTCACAGCTGGGACTGTGTATTACCAGCACAGACCGGGTGACTCAGAACCGATAAAGTGTTGCCATGGTTACTAAGCAGCTAGATAGGAAATGTCAACTGCAATGATTCATGGGATTCATGGCATTGTGTGACTCACAGAAACTCATTAAAAAAATACTGTAAATATGTTACCCAGTTGATGGCACCTTGATCTATCAGTGAAAATTTTTTAAAATCTAGTTATGCTCTCAAGCGAGCCTTTTTGCATCTGTAATTTAAATTTTTGTTTTTTGTATAATAATTAATCACTATTAGCAAGTTAGCCCTGTGTCAAGCTGGTCTTAAAGCTCAGTGACTAAGCTTATGTTTAGTGAAATGTTTGATGTAACAGTGGCTCAGGGCTGCATGAAAAAGATGAGTAAGAGATAGGATACATGTAGATACATGAAATAAACTACTCTGTCATGTCAGGGCTGACCTTAGAGTTATGTTAGATAATGATAGCATTTGTACAGCTCCAGCAAATGGCATAAATAGAGAAGAAGAACACGTGTGACCTTTGTGTGAACTGAAACCAAAAATACGATGATAAGATATTTGAAAAGAGACACCCAATGAGATACCCTGAGGTCTTTGTGAATTCTGGCTGATATTTCATGTACCTAAACTAGAATTTATTCATTTCTTTGTCTTTCTGATGCATTAATTATGTAATTTGTGTTTGATTCTTTTATTTAATTGACGTTGGCAAGGTTGTCAATTTCCTTCATCAAGGTTAAGGTTGAACCAGGCTCTGATAAATTTACTTATATGCATAATAGTTACTCACAATTCACCTCATAAAACAATTTTGCACATAGTAATTTCAAAAGAAATGAAACAGTTTGATATGTATTGTAATATAATTGAGAAATTTTCAACACCGACTAGAAAATCTTCTTGAAATTGTGTATAGTGCTGTACAGTTTTAACTTCTTTTTTTCATTTGAGAAAAGCAGAAGTGAAATGTTGGCAGGAAAAACAGACTGGAAGGCAGTATTCACTGTAGCATCCATTCTGTGAAATAGCAGCAAAAGGCCTGGGGATAATCCCATAATGCACTGCAATGTTTACCTTCTGCTTTGCTTTGAAGTGAAATCTGGCTGTAGCAGACAAATTGGAACTGTCTTCTGTGGTGGATGTTGTGTGTTCTTGCCAAGGTATAGCAACTTATGGCAAAATAAAAATTCTTTTAGGGGAATTGGACCTTTTTGAAAACTTGTACCAAAATTTTGAATTGTAAATGTTGGTCAACCCATGAATGTGTCGGTTCGTCTGTTCTGAGAGCTTGAATCAATTGGATTAAAGGATAAAAGACAAGAGAGCGTTCACATGCTATTCTGTTGACATACTGTGCTTTGCATTAATACCATTCAGTTTCACTTCAGTGTGCCGTAAGCTCTCTTATACTGTCAGTAGACCCATTTTGCAAATGTACCACGTTTTACAAACAAAGTAAATTATGCGGTCAAATATGTTTGCTTTACTATGTAAAGGAAATGTGTTGCTAAAAATTTCTGTAAAAGTTGAATTTGTAAAATGTTACAGTAGTCTTTGAGTCACTGATGGTAGATGCATCAATAATTGTAATGGTATTTCAAACATTTTGTTGATTTCATTACCATCAGAAATTATATTCATCAGGTCCTGCCACTTACTGTCCACCCAGAAATATGACAGTGATGATTAGTATTAGTTCACAGGAAACTTATCAGAGTGTTTAAAAATTGCTATACAAGTTGAAAACAACAAGACTCCAGACAGATTTATGCATGGCATTGTAAGAAGCTTGACTTTCCTATCTGTGTAATCTAAGTTGAAATTTGCCAACAGCTGTTGATTTTGGAGTTCAAAGTTGTGTAGTATAAATGTTGTACCTGTTTATTACTCAATGTGTTCCAGTGTCCAGTGCCTGAATGCACAATGCCCAGTGCCATGTTAAATCAGCTTTTACCAAGCGAATTAGTGGAATGTCATTGGCTACACTGCATACACAGAAGTCACTCCTGTCTGTAGGGCTTCATTTCATGAAAGACTGACCTAAAAAAATTCAGCCCAAAAATGTTTGGTGTTTTTTTTAAAGTATCAGGTAACCATGTTTGATAAAGTTATTATTTTGACCATGAATTTTTATGCATGGAGTTGGCTTTTATGTTGTACAGTCACATTTTGGAGAACTTAATGCCATGAGGCACCATTGAAACAATTACTCTGGTTTCAATCTGGTGAATTATATTGGACTAAAAAGTCCAAAATTTCTAATCTCCATTTTGGATTAAGTAGGGTAAGTTTCAGTTATTACTTGATTATGCTAGCTTCTGATGTGATTATCAGCCCACCATATAAGTTTAGCCATCATTTCTATGGCTACCCATTAGCCATAAAACAGGGAGCAGTAAAACGTCAAACATTTTATGTCTTCGCTGGTCTGCTAATACTGATCAATTTGGAGAGAATTTCCCAGTCATTGTGGCCTGTGAATTTAGTCAAATTACGTGAACTAATTTTGGTAAAGGTGCTTTATCAATTCTTACAAATGGTAAGAGAGCTTTTTTAATTGTCTGTAATGGAAATGAATGTGATTTCAATATGAGTGCTATTTAACTGTGGATTTCAGCTTGCAATCTACTCCAGCATGTATTTTTATGACCAAGACAGGTTAGAAAGTGAAGGTCGCTCGCAATGTATTAAAATCAGAATGAACAACCCACTTTCTGATTTATATAGATGGCCTTTATTAAGGCTGGGTCTGGCAATACTGTACACCTTTCATGAATGTGAAGAAAATCCACGACAAGCCATTTACCATCCTTGGTATGCTACGTGTACATCAGCTTTCAAGCACATACAGCTAGCTTGAAGCATTTTCATCCATTACTAGGGCACTCAGTGTGTTGTTGTTTCCATGGCAAATCCGTGTCAGTTTCAATATATACACTGTACACGACAACGTCATCCTCACATTGCCCCAGCTTTCACGACATTTGAACAAAATGCCTGTATGCATTTCAACAGAAACCCTAATATGTAAACTGAACATTTTTAGGGGTCATCTAAACAAATTGATGTGCATATCTTTCCAAATATTGCTGTCTGATCTTTTTCTACAGTAATGTTGTAATACAGTAAGGTTTTATGAGTAAGGTTTACTGCATAAAATATCACTGACGATTGTGTTCCACATTTCTATATCCAAATCAAGAAATATGTAATCAGTATCGTGTAATTAGAGCTATTAAAATACCTTCAGAAAATTAAACACTATATGTTGTTGGAAGTGCAATTTTTTAGTGTTGGAAAAATTGCCATTTGTACAACAATAATCCTATTTGTAAGGAATACTTTTTTCACGTTCGATAAATCAAAGGACTTCAATATGATGAAAGGTAAATCATTTAGATTGAACATTGAAAACCCATGTACTGCAAGTGATTATGATGAAATTGTATAAAATTGAGGTCTGATTGTGCATGTTTGGATATGCTGGGACAGAAATTTGACATGAACAGACATGAATATAATGCTATCACTGTGGTGCTTGTCACGCTTGTATTATGTTACAGCTCCATAACACACTGAGGCAAACAGCTCATGCATAGTCATATGATAACAATATTAACCAAACAATGTACAAAACCAAAACTGTATAACGTACACTTAAATTGTGCTTTTCAAGTTGCAAGAGACAGGAATTTATAATATTGTTTATTCAATTTCAGCATCATAAATTGCATAGATATCGTAAAGCTATTTGCAGTGTATCCTTTTAAAAATATGGAAAATTAGCCAGGATATCACTCTTACTGTCAAATTGGTAATTCAAATCATTATAACAAACTCTACATCGGTGACAGCATTTACGAGTAACCTGGGAAACTGATGAAAGTTTTTAAAAAATTGAATCAAAAACTATAGTTTTTCATGAAATTTATGAAATATTGAAAAAGAAGTACCTTTGTGAAATCAACAAATCCGATATCAGAAAATTGCTGAGCAAAATAGAGTTACAGGTAGTTTGTATGTTTGTTAACTGACACACATTTCACATGTTAAGTGTACAAAAGCTGTGTACAAAGGCCAAATGCTGCAAAGGATGGCCCAGGCTACTGCTTTATTGTACTGTTTTCAATTAGCCCCAAACATCCAAGTATGCACAACCAGTGTGTAACAAGGGATTCATTAACTCGGGCCATTATTGTGTAACTTGCGCTGTTACCATCAAAACCGCAAGAATGGACAACCCACATTAGGACTTGGCTACTTTTCAACCTTTAAAACCGACAAAAACGTCGGGATCTGTTGACTGAAAGGTTTAGTTGTGTGTCCTTGGGTATATGCAATGCTTCTGTGCATAGTATTGGTGTTCAGATGCAACCATGCACACTGTCTTCATGTCAACCGGTCAGACCGGTTGCATGCATGTCAGTTCTCTCTAATCCCTTCTCCCATAGCCTCAGGCCAGAAAAACAATATCTATGTAAACACCGGACGGCATTTATTCCCTTTTGCGTGGTTTCAACACTGCATGCTGTGTTTGACTTATGCAGCACAACAGAGGAGCGTTTCTCCACTGCTTGACAATGTCTTCTCTTTGGTATAAGGCAAGTTTTCTCCTGTGGCCATAGCTCTGGCCTTGAATTTGCCAAGTGGGTCCCATCAACATCTAAACATCTTCATTAGCCATGCCCATGTTGAGACAGGCTCACAACAAAAGAGAACAGGCTTTTAGATTTAGTGACCACCAAACTGATGTTCAATTTTTGGAAATGACCTCTATACTCTTGCTTGGAACAGGCAAAGGCAGTGAAGTGATGTTTTATTCAGAGTGTCTGTTATTTTCTCAAGTAAAATACTGCCCCAAGCTAGTAGCGTTTTCAAAAACACCAATGGGGCTAAGAAGGACAAGCAAAATGGATCTTGTGCTTGGCTGAATTTTTTGTCGTTCTCTTTGTGGTTGCAAAGGAAAAAAACCAAGTTCCTCCAGGAAATGAGCTTCAGAATGTAAAAGGTGCTTTGTTGTAACAAAAAAAGGAATTGACATTTTCTTAGTGGCCCCCACCGGTAAAACCCCTAGATAAATACACCTATCCTTTCTGCCTTCTTGGTAAACAATTCCATTTTTCAAAACAAAGCTGTAAGTGAATGGAGGGAGTTTTAATGAGTTAAGCCATGCTCACACAATGTTTCTGTTGCAGTGAATTTTCGGCATGAATTCAGCCATTTTGGATGACGGTTTCGATGGAGACAGCTGACACAGTCAGATACATGTATCTCTTTTTCCTATGTGTATGCACAAAAAACAGGCAACCAGCATCCAGTAGTTATCAGCAGAAAACAAACCTCAAGTGAAATACCCCAATCTTTTTTGCTTCATTTCACAGGCTTTAGTCATCAGGCAAATTGGAGTTTAGCATGTATTATAAACAGCTTTTCAGAAAGAAAAACAACTTGCCTAAACAACAAAAGAAAGTTGCCTCTGGTTTCCACTTGTGGAATCATTGTCGGTTATAATGTATCCAAAATGATGAAGTAGTGGCTTCTTGAGGATCAGCTGCTATTGATTTTGGTTTGCATTTTTGTTAGACTGTAATGACATCTTAAGAAATTTCCCTAATTAGCAACAACAATTTCCGCCCAATTATCTGGTTCAGAACAAGGCTAACTTATGAACAATGCCAGGGTTTTCGCTGGGGCTTAGATGAGACCATTGGTGACGTAAATGAAAGTCAGTAGAAATACCATCTTGACTAACCCACTCATTAATTTTCTGACCTTTTGTATATGTCTTTCTTCAATGTTCAAAGAACTTAGAGTTCCTACATGTATGTTTAAAAACATTGTGAAACATATCCACTTGGGCTTGGTTATATAACTGTGTTAAGATATACAGTAGCCATTAATTACAAAGTTACCAGTGTGAATTTCATTTGGCCTAAAATCATCAGCATAATTATCACTGTAACAAAAAAGCAAAAGTACATTTGTGATGTTTCTGAATATTTTATTTGTTTTCAAATGTACATTGTTGAATCTGTGTAAGTGGTGATATTGTAATATATACAAAACATGTACTTGTAGTTTTACTGGCCCTGTAGAGGGCGCTATGTTATTACAAGGCCTGTAAAATCTCAAGTTCCCGCAAGTAGTTAGAGATGTGAACTATACACATGCAATTTACAAAACTATTTTGGTTTTTTTGTTTTTTTGGGTTTTTTTTCAAAAGTGCCATTTAGAAGGTGTCTGACTTGTAAGCAGTCTTTGTGTATTGTAGTTTAAGTATTAGATGAACAACGTGTTCTGTTTGAAATGTTCCATGTCTCCCATCTGTAATCCGTGGCTTGTTAGTATCACATGGCACTTTTCATGTATCCTCGGTATTGATTATGAGTAATTTTCGATAGAATTTCACTTTATCTTTGTAACCAAACAAAACCAAATTCAATACATGTACATGGCTTCGCAATCTTTTTCTTCTTCAGCCTCTGAAATAATGTCACTGGTCAAGAATAATTCTTTCCTTTTCAAATCCTGGCATCTGTTTGTATTCCAATTCTGTAGCTTCTCGATCTGCCGGCACCCCAGAAAAAAACACGAAAAGGTAGTAAGGCCATCTTACAGGAAAGAGTAGGATCTAAATGTAACTTTCCAACCACTATGCCAGTTTGGAAAAATAGGATGTAAGGATGGTGATAAATTGCATTGTTGTTCATTCTATATTTTTAACTAACAAGTGTCTACATTTTGCTAGTCAGAGTACAATGGATGGTACACATGATTTCATGTCTGAAAATCGTGTCAATACTAGTATTATGTGTTTCTTCTATCCATTTTGTAACTATTTATTCTCTTCTTCTATTTGAATCTTTCAGAGCATGGATCAAGAAGACAAGGAAGACAGAAGAGCAGGCTTTGCCGAAGACCAGTGTCGTCTGGAAGGTATTCCCAATGCTTAATTAATGTGTCTTTTTTTTGAATCCAAACTTAAATCAAGAGGTGTTACTCACCTTGCATGCAAGATGGATCAGCAATCTTAATTCAAAGATAGGGCTTCTCTATGTGTTTTGTTGATAATGTCCAATAAAGTATGCTGTGTATTTTACAGTATAGCCATTGTACATTGATATCATGCTATTGTGTAAGCTGAGCTGTAGTGCTGGCAATCAACTAGTTCTCATATCTCAACATGAAATGATAGATTCAAATCTTCAGTGTGATCTTTCAATTCAAAATCAAGTATTAAAATTTGCAAAGTGTGAAATGGATGGCTAATTAATGTCAACTCAATCTTGATCTTCTGAGTGAAGTCTTTTCTTAAAGTTAAAAATTGACCAGAGCAAATGATAATCACTGATTACCTGCTTCAGTTAATTGTAAACAACTGCATGAATTTGAAGGATTGAGTAAATTGATTGTTGTATCTGAGATACACATATGTTTAGTAGATGTGAATGAACTCAAGACATGAAGTTGTCATGACAGCATGTTCATTATAATGAAAATTCATGTGGACAATAACTCTGGCTTTTGATAACATTGTGTAACATTTTTTGGTCTAGTAAAAAACACTGCTTCCTAAAATATGTTTAAGCACATGTACAAAGTACAAAACATTATCCTTACCAAGATAACACTTTGTACAGTATACACACATACACGTAGGCCATACAGGTACATATAGGCCATGTTGATCAAGTGGAACATGGCAGGCAATTCAACATAATTTTTACAGCAGAACAAGAAACTATTTTTGACAAAGAACAAAAATACTGAAAAGTACACTATAGGTCACAATGTTATATGATGATTTTACACTACAGTACTGTATGCAAATGTACGGTAATATACAGATAGCCAATTTATTGTTGCTTTACTCGTCACCATGTCTGAGAGTGTTACGAAGTATTGTATGACAGTTGCAAATGACAGTTGCAGTTCAGAATTGACCATCCTGAAAGGTTCATTTAACTGTCCACATAACTGACACATTCTGAAATCATACTCAGCCAAAGATGGTGAAACCTTAAAGGGCTGGTGAAGAGTAAAAATAAAATCGCTGAAAAGGTTGTTTTCACTCGTTAAATAATGCTTGGAAAGGCAAAAGCAAAAAATTTCCAGCAGGAAAATGGTTTAAGAGCGTATTTTAGTGGAAAAAAGTGCATTTTCCGAAGCTAAGTCACATTTTGGCGCGAAAAATCAAACCCGGATGTGTGACGTCAATAGGGGGGGACAGCGTATCTGCATGATCTGTTGTTGCGTGTAACATGTGTAATACGATGGCGACTAGAGTAGTCGATTACCACGACCAAAACAGTGTCTATTCGTCCTCTCAGGACGAACAAATGTTAGCTAGATTTTGGACTGTACGCGGTAGCTGTAAGTCTCTAGCAAATTGTGTCAGTCGTACTGACAATACGCTCGCTCGTAGTCGTACTGTCCGTATACGCTCTATGGTACTGTTTATGGTAGTCCTTCACTGGCTTCAGAGAGAACGCTCACTCGCACTGCCCGTATTATCGTACTGTCTTCTCATGTCAGTCCTGACAAGACGATATAGACTATAGGCTACGCTGATAAAGGTTGAAACGGCTAGGCTGTCAGGGCCAAATAAATCGGGGTTGTGAAAATTTCGGGCCGAAACCTACTACGTGCCGAAACATCGAGAAACCGGTGGAAATGTGTATGATCTGTTGCTAGTGTTGTAGTGTGGTGTTTTCCGAATCCAATCATGTATACAGCCGAAAACTTTAAATCATTGACATAGCTTTGACATGAGATTCAAAACCCTCAAATTTATGCCCGTATAAAACTTGGAAAATTGTTCTCCATAATCCTGTCTCAGTATTTCACTGTACATTTATATTCCCAGCAATCTATAAATGTAGGTTGACCGACTGTACTGTGTCCAAGGTCACGCCCTGCCACGCACAGTCAAACATTCTACGCTCACGTTTTTAAATATGAATTTCTGATATTTTTCACAGATGAATTTCTTCGATAATTTGAGCTTAGGTGTGTTGTAGTTGTAACTTGTACACTGAATTCGTCATCGAGTGTGAATGGCATGATCCCGGGCGTATGAGATCGTTTGCTGTGCAGTAAATATACGATGTTGCACAACACATGGTTTGGCCACATAGAAATGCTTGGAGAGCAAGCACAGTCGTCGTCGTTGTCTTTGGTTACCGAGAACTCGTGAGGTAGAACTACACCACCAAAATAACCTAGCCAATCACTAGTTTTCTTAATAATCTTATAAATTAGGGCTTGCCTTCTGGAAAATCCGTGATCGTATTCCGTGTGATTGGCAAAACAATCGGCAAGTGTTTGTAATAAAGTACGCTCGAGGCTACAGGGGTAAAATTAATCCGCTTTGCTTCCAAAAACTTGGTCCATTTTCTGGCCAGATTTTCATCCTTCGGCCATTGAAACAATTTTGATTCTGAATGAGAACGATGCATAGAGACACAACGCTTAGCAGTTCTCTGTCCCTAGCCCGCCTTACAACTTTTCACGATGGATTTGGAGAATGCGTGCAAATTAAAGCACTGGCGTAAATAGCTAGCGTCAGCTATCGATGTCCTCGGATGACGTCATACCCAACATTTGCCGAAGATTACCGAAGATTTGTATCTTCGTATCCAAGGGCGTCGCTAGGGCCTTTATTCGGAATTGGGAGGGCAGTTTTGAAAAATTCCAATGCTGAGGTTTTTTGACCATTTAAGTCGTCAAAATGAACAAGCAATAAAATTTTCAGTTTTACTCTTCACCAGCCCTTTAACTTACATTGTCATTCAGTGGCACCTTGTAACATGCAGGCTGTGAATGTGTTTCTATAAATTACATTCAAAACATTTGACATATTGGAATGGAGAAACAGTACTGTGTTGTGGTGTTTCAGTGTACATGACAGGTAGATGCTTGCTAAGGTTATGAGGTAACTTTGCATTAAAGGATAATCTTGGAAATTCTTAGATTCTTAAGGATCAACTAAGAGTGTTTGTTCTATTTTGGTCAGAACCAATGTAAAGTATTTATCTGCAGATAAAGTGTTGCCACTGTCAATGATTAAAATCTGTAATATTGAAATACTCTCCTCGCATAGTGTAAGAGAAATCAACATAAAGTGTACCATTATTGTACTCTGTAATATATTTCAAGCTCCCTGCAACTGTCTACAGGGTTAAACCTGTATTCAGTATACAGTAGTGTTTTAGAATAACACCAGGGTGAATGATACTTCTGTCATTGATAAATGGTTTTGTCAGATTAAGCCATTATCAAAAAGTCCACACAAAACATGACTGTATTGATGAAATCTCGGGGTTAAATTTCTTTCAGGAGAGGTTCTATACAGAGAGTATCATTAAAATTGACTTTTGTATGGCTTCTCCAGCTCAGAGAATTTAATCTTCAGGGAAGCCTTGTCTGGTTTTAGTACTGCAGGTTTTCAGTGTCTCCTTGATTATTTTAGTAAATTGCTCCTGAAACACATAGACTATGCTTTAAATATCTTTGCTACTTGTACCCACACAGTCTAGGTAAAATACAATTGGTGTGAACAGAGGCTATTTCTTCCTGTCGTGTCCTCTACATTAAGTCAGCTCCTATGGATCAGTTGAAGATTGTACTGTTGAAACCATTTGGAAATCAGATTAACGATGAGATTTCAAAAATGGAATTGGGTTTGATGCTGATGAAGACTATAATTCTTGAGTCACAATGCAACATCCATAAAATTTTCTTTTGCAACAATTTTGCTGAACTCCTGTTTTACAAGTAAATTTTTTTTTCTGTATTTCCAGTTGCACTGCCACCAGAAACATTATCAGACCATGGCAATGTTGCAGTGTTCACCATTGATCAGAGTAGCCATAGCGACTGCAAACCACCAATCGGCAGCTCAGACAAATCAGGGATTAGTGTAAGTATACATGGAGTTTACATTGAAGACAATACTACTCCTCAATATTACTCAAATGTCTGGTCAAGTAACATATATCCATTGCCAATCACAGTCCATTGAACAAGTGATGAGTCTGGTCAGTGTCAATACTGTCATTGATAGCTGATAATTGATCAGTTTTTGACCAACCAATGGTGAAATCCAGCTGGTACTGATTGTACATGGCATATAGAATGCTATCTTTTTTTGTCATCCTCAGCATCACTGTTGTCAGTAACAGATCCATTTCCTCCGACCTTTGATGTTGATTCTGTTCATTGAGCAAAACATTTTGTCATTATCTCCAAACTTAAGCGATAGCCAAACAAGGACAATACATTGCATTCAATATGAGTTTCTTTTTACGGTATTATGTTTGTCAAATGAATTCAGATATGCATGAAATTTAATAGTGAACAATGAGACGTTAAAATGTTTTTCCATCAACATGCCTTCAGGAAATAGGGTGGGTCAATTTGAAACCCCCCAAAAAGCAAAAGTTTTCAAAAATCATGCATGATTTTTAACAATGCAAGACTAAAATTTTGGGTAGATAGGGTCACTGGAAACACTTGTTCTTTTATTCGGTGTAACAGTTGAGATTATAAACATATGGCTATATTTTCAAGTTAATTACCAGATGTGTTGATAGGATCTTTGGAGTAGAACAAGAAAGTGTTTTATGAGACAGAGAACAAAATGCTAAAATAACATTAAGTTACGGCTAATGAAGCTCTTCACTCAGTGGACTAGATGAGAAAGACAAGATCAGATCTGGCATGAAAGCCATTTCCGCTTCTTGCCAGAGATCATGCTGATGAACACTTCTACAACATCCTCACTTAATTAATTCTTCTCTGTTTGTAACTGAAACAATTTTGCTAATGAGTGCAACTCCCTATGTATTCTACGGAGTGGTGTGAAAGTCTTGATATGTACAGTTGGGTCTTCGATGTTCAACTTATTTTTAGAGCTGTTCTTGGGTCTTTTTCTAAGATGAATAGCACATGAACAAAACTGAATTAATGTACATGTATAGTATGTTCATTATTTGAAAATGAAGCCTAACAAGTGAAGTCACCGAGATATTCAACTCATGTCATGATATTTTGCAGAGTCTGATTTCAATGCTTTATTGCTTGATTTTATTCAAGTCAACTTGAATTATCAAAATAATGACAAACGCTTTCCTTCAGTTCTAGAGCCAATCAGAGTTAAGCCATTATTTAAAGAACCAATCAGCATTTATGTCTTAAACCTGCATGGATACATGACTGCAGGATTAGCCTTTTTACTGTCAACAATACGTGCTAAATATCTAGTCATAGATTGTACTTTATCAGAACATATGTTTCAGTGTGCCTGTATGGGTATTTAACTGTGTTCGGTGTCATTGGCAGATGGTAGTTCACTTAGCAAATATTCTTAATGGTAAAGCGTTATCGCAACATTGCATAAAATATTACCCTAAAATTCGCTAAGAGAGCAGAAAGTTCATCTTTAGATTTATAAAAGGACAAGGTACTGTCTATGGTTACAGTTGTATTTGAGAATTGCTAGATTGTGGACAAAATAACCCTAAGTCCTTGTGTACCAGAAGTATTGTCAGTATTAGCTGGTCCGATAAACCAAATTCCTTGACATTGACATATTTTGGTCTGAATAACCTTCATAAGTCTTTCCTGACATACAGAAATTCCAAAAAAGGCAATCTTCCATTGATGTGGGAGTACTTCATTAGAAATGTGTTTGTAATTTGTTATAAACACAATAAACAGTGAAGATAGTGTCTCCTTCCATGTAAATTCTGATATGAAGTCAGCATGAGAAGAAATATTTAGTTTTGAGATACAGCAATTGATTGGTGTCCAGGAGACCACCAATTATGTCATAAACAAAGCACTCCATGATAAAAGATTAAACTAGCTGGTAAAACCAGTGGAGGGTGGGAATGCTAGAATGAAAAGCAGAGAGGAAGATGATCGCCTTCACAAATAGCCGTGTACACACCGTAATTGGGGATTACCACTCCAGAACTACAAGTAGCACTCTAGTACTCAACAGCCAAAAAAAAAAGGCATTGGCGGTGTTTAGTCTAATGCAGTGGGGAAATGTTTGAAGTATTTGCAAGGGAACAAAGATTTCTAAACTGAAAGAAAAAAATCAGGCACAAGGGATGATACTGTTTCTCTTCAGGATTAAAAGCTTCAGTGTTCATGGATGGTATTTACATTAAATCCTGCTTTGCCCACCACAGAAAAGACTTGCCTCCCCCACTACTGAAAGGACTTAAGCCTGGAGAACATGTGCATACACTTTAATGTCCAAACCACTTTTCTGGTCTACCATCTCTACTTCTACGATGTTCAAGCCTAATTTGTCAAGCATTGAAAGTTTGTAAATGTCTGAACTACTTGAGATGGAAGGTCTTTGAAAAGTAACTTGCACATAGACACCCTAATCTGTTTCAAGTCGACCAGAAGGAGGCAGACAACTAAAAAAAACTTATAAATGATGCATGGAATGTGGACAACATTGTAGCCCAACCCACACCATATACATGTAAGGCAATGAAGTACATAAAAATACTGGTTCCATGCAATGGTTGAACACTGGAAAAGTGATTTCCCTTTTTTAAAAACTTTTTAACCAGTTTTCTTGTCTTAACCTCTCAAAATCACTTTTGAAATTTGCCATCATAGAGATGTATGTGTAGCTTTGGTACTTTAAACATTTGCCACCATTCTATCAGAGCTACTGGATTGAATGGCGCCCAAGGCAAGACGTGTCAGTTTCCGCATGGTATATTTATTCAATAAGACATGCTATTTTAACTGTAGTATTTGACATATTTTTTCAGTTTAAGATGACACTATGACCAATTTGCTTCCAAAGGTAGGTTAGACATAACAAATGCATTCGCTGTGCATAATTCCAGTGGCATTGTGAAATTTCATTATTGAAGCAATTCAGGTCACAGTGAAAAATCTTCTCAGAAGTGCTGCTAAAATTAGTTACCACAGCACAAGAAGTGTTACCATTTCACCAGTTTATAAACAGAGCAGTGGGTTTGTAAATTGATTTGTGTAGCTGTTGTCAGAAGGAAGCAAAGGAAACAACATTACTACGATGTATATATAGTTGTTTTCTGTAAACAAATGCAGCACGAGGATTGAAATAATATCAACACAGCAAAGTGCTGTGTTTCAAAGTGAAACAAAAATAGAAGTGTATAGTTTGTCCACTGTTAAACAAGACACGGTGGTTTTGTGTTTTCTAAGTCCAAATGCACAGTAACATTGCTGTCATGAATAGTTTGTCCAGGTGCAAAGAGTTGAAAGACTGCATATGCGTGAAATATATAACTCAGCTACATACATACATCTCAAAATACACTTATATTCTTATAGCGTATACACATGGGTTGTAATTTGTAAAGCTTGTAAATTGCGTGGTGCCAAGATGTTGAGGTTTAAAGGCTGTCGAGATGTTGCAACCAAATTCTAAGCTGACAGTATACATATAGGAGTGTGATTTACCCTGGTGTCATCACCTACTGTGTGGGTTCTTCCAATCTCACTTTACTCCTCTGATTGCAGGAGTGGGTCCTTCTAGGTTCAGCCATCATTTCACTATTGTGTTGAACTCTCAGTGTCACCACTTTAGTTGCTTTGAGTGTACCCTCATTTTACAAGTATGGACTTGTTACCTGACAGTTACCCATTCTACTGTTGGTCTTTTTTCCATTTCAAGTGTTGGTTAAAGATTGCAATTGTTTTGAACTTTGCCTGTTTTTCTTTTCATGTCAGAATGAATGTGTATTGGTAAAATGTCGTCACTCTGTTGTATTTCAGTTGAGTCGAAAGCTAGAATTGTATTTTATTAAGTTTTCCAATTGTGAATTCTGTACCTGCTCATTGATAATAATGTTAAACAGAAGTGTAGAGATACAGAGATATACATGTATACATACATGGAGTCTACTAGTATACCAAATCATGAGGGTCAAAAGTGCCAGGTTAATATGCTATTTCACATTAATCATCTACCACACAGAGAGTGATTTGTTAGTGATTAAGGCCAATGGCATGGACGTGTGCAGCATCATCATTCATTGATATTTACTAACAGTCCAACAAGCATGAATTTGTAAACAAATGTGAGATGCAAATCAATTACCATCAGAAAAGCTGATAGTAGCCTCAAAACAATTATAAACATCTACATTGTATCATTATAAGTGAGAGTGTTTGATGACGTCAAACTATAAAGGTCAAGTTTGATGACTGGTACAAAGATTATTGGGATACCATTCATGGTTTTTTTCCCACAATCCCATGCTGAGTACCTTCCCCACAGTCCCATGCAGAGTATCAGCTTGATTGCTAACAGGATGTTTACAGTCATCATAGATGCTAATGTGTAGTTGTGTCATTCTCTTTCAGGAGTTAGAATGTGACGTCTCTGTAGATGATGCTGACAAGCAAGAGTGGTGCTTCACTCTCTATGATTTTGACGGCCATGGAAAGGTCACCAGAGAAGTGAGTATAAAGTTATATGAACTTTCTCATGTCAAAATTGATGATGTAAAAAACATCTCTGAAATGACAATCACTAAACAGACACGTGGTTAATTTGAATGGAAAAGTTGATGTGAGAAAACACCATCATGACATCTAGCGGGGTTGTTTCTTCATGGTATATTGTAAAGAGTTGCCACAGCCTACTCATTGCTTTCCATCCCTGATTCCATCTTTCATCACCATAATGGATTGGCCCAAACCTATTGTTGTAAATGGTGAGAGTGGGTCTGTTTACAGGGAATTAGGGGTGAACAGGTTAGGTTAAAGCATGCATTATTTCTATACTACTGACATGGCATGCTGCACTGTACTTGTAAAGCTTTACAGACTTTCATTACCAGACATGCAAAACTAGCAAGTTTTGCCCTTACACTGTGATATATTCTTATGACATTATTTATTGCAGCAAAACATTTACCGTTGTGGACGTTTTCCTACAACAAATCAATAACATCAAAGGGTCTTGACATAGATACTAACAAAACAATAATATTGTATATTGAAAATTTGATGTGGAAGATATTTTAGCACAGCCTGTTTGCTGTTAAGATAAACTAGTTGAAACCCATGTGCATCTAGACATCAGTCACAGATTAATCACAAAATCAGTCAAAGGACAGCTGTGTCTTTCCAAATTACAAAATATCCACAGAAGTCACCATCTTTTTATTCTTTAAATGATCACCGTATGATGGCCAATTATTTACCTTGTTGACAACAAAAACATGGATGAAACGTATACAGCACCTGAACTTTGATGACGGTGATTATAAAAATTGATGAGGAATTTACTCCAAGCAGATGCATAGTAAAGTGAAATCTAAATTGACCCAATCATACCAATCGCTTTTAGTAAAATAGTGTCAATTGCACTGTGCTCCCATTTTGACTACAATTTGTTGATATAGATATGAGCTGTATCTAAATCAAGCACATTCAGTCTCATAGTGTCAGTGTTTTAATAAAGCAACAATTTTACAGAGAGATTAGCTTAAAAAATATTTTTATGGGCATTATATAACTGTTGTAGTTATGTCGGAATTAAGGACAAACAAAACAAGAAAACACCCAAGGGAATCAGCGTGCAAAATTTGAAAGCCATAAGCCAATGATTTCTGAAAAGTATGGTTTCCCATCAAAAATGATACAAATGTCCTGAAGAGTGTTGCTAATTTTGTTTCAATCCAAACTAACAATCATGAATAGCCTTGTCTGACTGGTAAAGTTTCCTGGCAAAGAAAGCACTTGAAATTGAACTGTTATGAATATTCAATTGGAAAAATTATTACACAATGATTATTGGCCCATAGACTCTATAGATGGACGCCTTGTTCACTTTTGGCTTTGGACAAATTAACCAGGTATTGACAATTTTCAAACTTACAATGTTGTTTTCAAAATTTTAATTTTCATCCATTTCATTATGGTTTACAAACATACATGTTTACTACAGTATCTGTAGAAATCGAAAAATTCATTTCAAAGTAATCTTAATTGTGACTGGTTTCTCAGGAGGAAATTTTTAGTCCAAAGTAGAGATTATTAGTTTCTTTTTCTCTCTGTTTACCAGGACCTTGCAAGCCTGATGCATTCAGTGTATGAAATGGTAGGTTCCACTGTAGAACTGCCCCCAGCTGGAAGCAAGACTCTCAAGTTGAGATTGTCTGTGGTGCCGGAGAATAAAGGGGACGAGAAAAAGATGGAGAAGATCACGGAAGACAAGGAGAACAAAGATTTGAAACAAAATGACAAGGTTGTCATGAGAAACACAAGCAGTTGCCATAGAGGCAGGAGGCAGAGAGAGAGAAGGGATGGTGAAGATGAATCTCCTATTCAGAGGCGACGGTCACGTTCAGATACTGGACAGAGACAAAAATTATCAGAAATGCTTCAAAGGAGTTCAGAAAAACAACCCCACAGGACAAGTCATTTACGGTGAGCTTCATTATAAATTGGAAACTTTGAAGCCTGGCAAAAAGTTTTCATGATAAATCCAGTTGCTTGACCAAACAAAAATGAGTTACAAGTGATAATACATAGGATATTGATTTCTCATATAGCTTAAGTCATACAAACCTGACCAAAGTTACTTATTAAATAATTTGAAAAAAGAGGTCTCTTTTTGAAAATCACCATCAAAGATCACAGTTGATGGTATAAATACATATGAAAGGGTACCTTTGTGTGTGTGGATGCGTATACTGTATACATGAATTATGTATTCATATGTCTAAAAGGTAACACTTTTTTAGTGTGTCGTAATCATAAAAAACAATTTGGTATTTTTGCAGGAGACATCACAGTGATCAAAGAGGAGCTTTAGCTTTTGAGAGTGAGAGACGACAGAGACATGCTAATAATCGAGACAATTTATTGGACAGAGAAAGTCGCGACCGAAGGAATCACTATTTGGACTTAGCTGGTGTTGAAAATTACACCAGCCAGCTTCAGGACACTGCTGCAGTGCCTGTACATGTGCCCAATACAAGGCACTGTTCAAATTCTCATCTCAGGTCAAAGTCAAGTAATCCCTACAGTAATGGTGGACACCACCATCATCAACGCGGTCACAATAGATCCAAGTCCTGCGATCCATCAAGTTTCCAAGCCAACGACAAATGTGTTCGGATCAAAGCACATGATTTCAAGTCGAGTGAACTGTATAAAAGACTATTAGAAACACAGAGATCAAAGAAACCTACTGGGCATTCATCCAAATCAGCAAAAAACACACAGGAGGTTGTTATGTCAGCAGGACGACCAACAAGCTATCCCCATAATCCTCACGTCAGTCCTACAGGACACAAAAGATTGAGACACAGGGATCAAACAAGACAACACATCTCCAAGGTGGAGCAAGAGTACACGGAGGAAAAGATAGCAGACGGCACAGCTACCGCTGTCTCAACAGTCATTCAGAGACATGAACATCACCACCACCATGAGCATCATCATCACTACCACTACCATCACTACCATGAGACATAGCAATAGTTACACCGAGTCTGCCAAGGATTCACACAAACTCTTGTCAAAAAAGGAACACAAAACACTAAAGTAGTGTAACATGGTGATAAATCAAGTGACATCATGGATTGACCTCCAAGAGGTATGCTGAAGAGACGTGAGGAACCAGTATGTGTGTGTCTATCCATACAGTTTAACAAATATCTTGTTTTGTGGCCGCACAGTACAGACATCAAATACGGAAGACTGCTTTGGGCATTGATACATGTACATGGAATGCATTCATGTCAACATCATATGCAGTATGCTGTAGATTATATGCATGTGACATTATCATGGAATTTCAAACAAAGTCATGATATTCACTTGCTACAGACAAACAAATGACTGATTCTCCTCATGTGATACTTTTATTCACAGAGATGTAAAAAAATATTGTTGCAGTATTTTTCTACCTTCTTAAGGAATTTGTTCGTTCAGGTACTTTATATTACTTGAGAACATTTTCATTGTATTGGACAAAACTGGGGTTGATTTAGTTTGTGTCCTCCAGAGTTTCAAATCTTTCAATTCTGTTAATCCAAAGAAATCATTGCCTGCATTTTCTCAGTGTATGATATTCGTACTGAAACAAAATTGTTTTATGGTTTCCTTGAAATACAAATATTAGAGTTTTATTGTCACTTGTATTATTCTTATGTAGTCAAACTTTCTGTACTTGTTTGTGATATAGGTAATGTCTTTGTCAGTGTGTTGACTACAAAGCTTGATATTGAGATGTAGATTACATCATATGAATGGTTACTGTGAAGGGAATTGTAAGTGTGTTCATATTTGGGTTCACCTTTTCAAAGATCCACTTTCTTGAACATCAAAAGGTGATCTGTATTGAGCTCCATTGCAACACCAACCACACTTGAAGTTAATCAGTATTTTCTGTCCTCTTAATTTTTTGATTTGTAACAGGACTGCAGTATGTGTGTAGAATATCCCATGCATGGCGCAAAGCCACTTATTCAGTGTTAGTCGCAGAGTAACACTGCCCTGAACGCTACCGTTTGAACTTTTTAAGTGCAAGTTTATCTGATCTCACTACAACTTTGGCCGCTACTTTGTGTATTCTGAAGACAAATGGGAGATGTTCATTTATTTTCCGAACAAATATGTCATCAAGGTTTGTTAAAGAGATTTTATACTTTGCAAACAACATTGTCAAAATTGGGAAGAGATGTCGGTAAATAGTTCAAAAATGTAACCTGTAATCTAGAAAATTACTTATATTTAGCAAAGATTGCTTTGTATTTTTTCTAACCCGATCAATTGTCTGGTTACAGTCTATCTTGAAAGGGGATATTTTTATGCTCTATTAGACACCTTAACCACTTAACCCTTAACCACCCTTAACGACAAATTTCTTTTCGCTGTAGTTTTCATTCATTGATGTTCAATGTCAAACTCCTGGTAGAATTCTTACTGCTTGATACTTTTACAAATTAGAATTCTTTGTTTCTTTGTAGTGTTTTGTTAAGGTCAACAAGTCTGTAAATGTGCGTGGGATACCCTGGTCATCCCGGTTCTGCTATTTGAATCAGAAGGAAAAGGGTTGCAGAAATGTTGCCAGGGTTTCCCAACCATTTATTCAACCTGAACAAAAACACTGCTGCATGGCGTCTTAGTTGAGCTCACTTTTTATGCTGATTTTTGTCTTTCATAGTAAGTTAAACTTGTATATTTGCTGCAATGACAATGTTCTTGATGAGCGCCCTCTACCAGCTAGACACAGATAGCATGCTGTTTTAAGCTCATTTATACAGTTTGTATGTGTGATCATTTCAACAGATTATTTCTGTAAATTTTTATTGTTTTCACAGTGATAGGGTAGCAATTCCAGGGTAGCAGGGTTATTATCGTTTGAACTGAAATATTTCCTTATGATGTAGGAAGTTATTTCACCATTCAATCAAAACATTCAATTTATGTCTCAAATATATCGGGACAGAGCCTACAATCTCAAAACAGAATTTCAATTATTTAAAAAAATATATATATGCATCTGAAAAAGTATTATTGATATGTGGCACTAAATATTAATATATTAATGAATTTTTTATGTTTTCTCAAAAGTTTAAATACTGGAGATTAGTTGTAGGAAGTTGTTTGGTCAGTGTTCTACAACATGTATGTGTTTGAATATCATATCTGTCAACCTCATGTAAATGGTAAGGTCGTCAGGACTCTCGCTTGTATAAAGGGTGAAAGTTGACAGTTCAAGTTCTCAATTACAAATTGTAACTGCCATTTGATAAGTAGCTAGTTCAAAGGAAAAAGTAAATTCTCCAATATTCAGGGATAGAATCTTCTTTTTGAAAAACTGGTCAAAAATTTGACTGATTGAGACAGATGAGTAATCAATGGCTATACGATGAGTTTTGTCCCAGTTCACTTAAAGTGTCAAATTACCATCTATGGTAGATTATTTTTTATTCAAACTTTTGTCAAATCTTTTGGATGATATTTTATACCTGTGATAACAGCCACTTCATGTTGTGGTGCCCTCAGATACTGAAATTTACTCAGAAATATAATTTTAATAGCACCATAAATATTTATTTGTTGAAAATCACAAGAGAAAAATGTGATATTTTAGTATACTAGGACTTGTATTGACAGATCAATTCTGTTTTATAAATAGAAAAAGTAGTTTGGGTTATAGAGTTACTGCATTAATTTGAATAAGTGTTTTCAATTATCAAATTGTCACCTCACTACCCTGGGTTTTGCAAGAAGCTATATAGTATATCCACTACCTTACCTGTGTACATGGTACAAGCAATTATTCTGAACAATCAAAGCCATATTTTAGAGGAGAAGTTAGTGCATCAGATTGTACGTTGAACCAAAGTACCCTGATTGTGCATTCCATGCAGTTTGATGAATTTATGTTTTGAATTTGAAGGAAATTATAATCTTGAAATCTACAAAGATGAAATCAACATATTTCACCCATAATCAATTTCATCGTTCCATTTCTAAGAGACCGAAGGTTTAATATATTATATATGTGTACATATCTACACTTTCATTTACCCATTATTTGTTATTATAATTATTTGGTTGTTGATTCTAATGTTATTTTCCATCATCAATTTTTCTGTTGTTCATACAACTGCATAATTAAAGAACTTTGACAAGTATCAGTTGTCTGCTTATTCTGTTTATTCACAACTTGGTATCACTTACCTCAATGACACATAAGTTATCCAATAAGACAATACTCTGGAGTAATGCTTCCACATTATATAATTACAAATCGTTTGAAGGCAAAGTAACAAGGTAACCTGCCACACTTGATGACTTCATTGAATGCTTCATGTGACAGATATTGAATATTGATTTGTGTTGTAATGTTGTATTGCTTGCTACTCACTATTAACAACATTTAAAACACTCCAATGCAATGAAGTAGGTTCTCTCCCTTTTGCATCATTCTAGATTGAGTACAAGACAGAGGTAAAAGTCTTCCAAATTCACAAAGCCAACCAAGGTATTGAGTATGCAGTGAATTTGTAATGTCCAATTTCACTTTCGCTTCAATTTCTTAATATTGAAACAGTGTTGAAGCCAGGCCGCGCCCTTGCAACAATATCCCCAAAATGGAATCTGTTGTCCCGCATTCTCACACACTGGGTGTCACCTTGGGCGCACTCATATGAGTCGACTGTGTCCAAAGGATGTAGTCTGCCAGTAATATGTGTTACTAATGATGACCCTTATTTTGCATGATTACTTTGAGGCTTATATTTACCTATTCGAAGTTGTGATTAAAAGTAACTAAAATGCTGCAATTGGTTATAGTCGGACGAAGTTCTGATTGCAGGCAGATATGGTATACTGTTATGATTGCCTGAAATTAAAGCATAGCGACACAGTCCCAGTAACTTGAGTTTTGTTTTGTGAAACTATAATAATATAATACAAACTTTGATTGACAACTGACATATGTTGTCCCCAAAATGTGCAAAGTGTCCCCCAAAATAAATGGTGTTGGGACACAGTGTCCCCTGGTTTAAAATTCCTGGCTGCAACACTGATTGACAGAAATGTTCAAACATGTCAGTGAATGCAAAAAGATCATCCAAAAGTTGTCAGAAAATATTGAGAAGTCCTTTCCACAAATACCATGCAGCTCTTCCTGGATACACTATTCATGGTCATGTACTTTATGATCTTAAGCCAAGCGTGACTGCAAACATCCAGTTCTTTATGGCTTTCTGACAACGCCAGCACATTAACAGATTATTCAAGGCATTAGGTTTCAGCATTCAAGACATTTATTGCCCAATTCCTGTCAAATTTTCATCTATTCATTCAGAACACACAACCATAGTACTCTGTATTCTCGTCTGACCCAATTATTTGCCTGTCTTCTCACGAACATTGTGCGATCATTTCCAAACCATTAACCCAAACAAGAGTTATATCATTTGAACTTTGCATGCTGTGTGGCATATCACATATCACATCTACATGTACTACTGGTGCTCTATCTGCCTAATTAAAGTGCCAGCCCGGTATGTGTGACATCACTTTCATCTATATCCACTTGTTTCACACTACTGATTATGACTTGGACTTATAACTTGGATTTCTGTCTTCCCCAGTCAACAACAATAAAATGAAGTAAGAGTTGTGCATGTAGAATGGTTGGGTGATGCGTTCATGGATTTAAAGCAGTGGGTGCAATAGTTCTGTAAGAGTGAATAAACCCTGCAGTGAAAACTCAATTCTCAACATGAACCAATGGCATACTAGACCACAATTTATTTGATGTTTATCCCTGGAGTGTTGATTGTTACGTGAGCCTTTTCCCCTGCTCTGTTAAAACAACAGTGTAACCATAAACGATGTTTTCTTGAAATCCAAGGGCAGAATCCAAAAATGCCTATTTCAGACTCAGATTTATTGCAAAATACTGACATCTTCTTGTGGTATTGTGATCTTTGACAAAAGGGGAGTTGTTGCAGATACTTTTGAACACGTCAAAGATGCATTGAAATAACTTCCATTTATAAAAATCATTAATTTAGCAGAGATATCACTTCAGAACAGGCATTCATGGAAGAAATCTTTTTCAAGAGAATTTACTGTTGTCAGTGATGTAACTTTTTAAGCCTCAGCAAAAATCACATATGAAAAGCTCACCAACTTTGTTTTGCTTTTACGCCGTAAGACGTAAAGTTTACGGCTACAGGCAAGACTTGCTTTTTGCAAAAATACTCATTGTGCTGGTGTGGTCAGGTTTTTGTTTGTGTCAAGTGATTGCTCAGAAGAAAGCGTGAGTGTATAGCGCCCCCAGCGTCTTTCATACAAAGTCTCTTCGTTGCTAGGAAACAAGTCAGTCTGATATCTTGACCCAAACTGACCGAAGCCCGCAGACACACTTTTGCAGAAGATTGCACTGTCTTTTTAAAGTGTTCTTGTAATCTGTAAGGACTGTAACTGGAAAATTATGAATGTATCTGTCACGTGATATATTACATCACTCTACAGTGCGATTCACAAGATATGCGTCCAGGAAATGCTTCTAATTCTGAATATTGAAGCTGAGCCTTCTTTGTGTTTGTGTGTGTGTGTGTGTGTGTGTGTGTGTGTGTGTGTGTGTGTGTATATATATATATATATATATATATATATATATATATATATATATATATATATAAAGTCGCCTCGGTAAATAACTGATGAACACCTAGGATTTTGATGATGTTATTTCTTTGCTGTATATTAATTGTTATAAACTAATCCTGCTGATGTCATATCTTCATCATTCATATGACACAATCATAGAGAACCCATAATGATCTATTGCTTGCACTTGTATGACGTAACTTTACATCATTGCTGTATTTATTTCCATCCGAGTGAATTTAAACTGTTTAACTACTTTTGACTATATATATATATATATATATATATATATATATATATATATATATATATATATATATATATATATATATATATATATATATATATATAAATCCGAGAACAGCAGTGTAGAAGGCATATAATGGGATCTGATACCCGTTGTGCATCCAATAAAGCAAAAGTTTCTATTCGACTCGACTGTACACGAATATGCCGTCTGCAACTGTAATAAATCTTTGTTTACAATTATGTTAACATTTAAAAGTAAAAGATTGAAGATAAATATAGAGGTGAGTCCTGCCAAACTCGCTTGCCGCCTTCTCACATCACCAAAATGACAATGAACCTGTTCGTAGCAACTATAGAATTTCGAAGCTTTGCATCTGTCTATGGGTTAACTCTCGTAACACGATTTAGACAACTTTGGAAGAATATGGTCTTTAAATTCCTAAAATATGTCAAAATTGATATGTGACATATGTTAAAAGTTGCAGTATTACTAACTGCCCGCAAGAAAGTGAATTGCAAAATAAGAAAAGTAGATGAGCTTAAATTTGCTGATTAAACCAACATTACTACAATATCCTATTCTTCCAGATAAGTTCCAATCATGTCAATGCACAGTACAGATTGGCCCAAAAAGAATTAAGGTCAATATAGGTGATTGGTAAAGCAATGGTCATCAGGTGTCAATCAGATGTTATCTGAAATTGGAAATTGCGGGGAGGGGGAAGTCTTTCCGTTTTAGGGACGCACCATTAGATCTTGGGAGGGGGATGGTCAAAAACAAACCAAAAAAATTTCAGAGCAGAAAATTAGGGAAAAAAATCTTCAAACTAGTTTGCAAAATAAAAAAAAAATAATAAGAATACAAATTCGTAAAAAAATCTGCAAAGGTCTTAAAAAATCTTGATTTTTTTTTTTAATTTTACCGACAGGAAGCAACTTTCTGTATTTTTAGTACATCCTCTAGGCATATTTTTAATTTCAATTTATACATTTAGAGTTACTCTATCCCTTATACTGGAAGTTGTGATTATCTTATCTTTTCAGGACTTTTGTAATGTGATCACTTGAAAATTATAAAATTATAGAGCCTGTTTTCTACTTGTTTCCTACGTACAAACCAAGCAGGTACACTAGGTAAAACATTGAAACGTTAACTATGGTATTGTTGTCAAGACAGAAAGTTATATTCGCCTTTTAAGATCAAGATGAACAGATGCAGGCCACATCAGGTTCATTTTTTGGGAGGGTGAACAAGTAGAAACACGCACGTCAATAATGATAAAACAACATATCAAGTCATTATGTATTATTTTGCTTTTAAAAAGGCATTTTCAATTTTTTCCCTCAAAAAACAGCAACACATTTTTTAACATTCAACAACGTACTACGTAGAATGCCATCTATCCAACAGATTCCAACACAAAAACACAAAAAAGGATTGAACTTTGAAGGTTTCTCTAATAGCAAATATTGAATAAATCTGCACGAATAATCGTTTGTGTAGCAAATGATGAATGACAATTATCTGTAAAAATTTTCCATCACAAAAAAAGACCTTGATTTGAAAAAAATCTTAAGGAACTTATGTGGCAAATTTCAAAGAAATTGGACAAGCCCTTTCAGTGAATACAGATTTTTTGACCATGAATGGCATAAATTGCCCTAAAAAGACAAATATTGAAATTTCACCACATCTATACACATCCAATCAATTTGGACACGCTGCTACAGAGAAATAGATGATTTGATCAAAAAAGGGCAAAAATTGTCCTAAAAACACAAATGTGTAATTTCACTATATTTCGCAAACAGCTTCTCAGCTTGTCAAAATCAATTGTAAATCTGGAGATATGCATGATGTTTGGTGGGGTGAATGTAGGCATTTCACCAAACAGTCAATTTTCAAAACTATAGGAAGCTACTGAGGAGCAAGAGGACCATGTTTTAGAGGAAGATGTGTAATCCGAAAAAATGCTCCCCAAGTGCCACCAAATAACACCATTTTAATCTCTACTTTTCAAAAGTTCCAACGGCAGGAGGAGGGACATGGACACCCCCCTCCTGACCTCCCCCGCGACCGCTTGCGCGGTCGCTTGTGGTGCTTTGCACCACATCTGATGGACAGATGGACTGTCATTGGTTGTGCAAAAATCAGTCTCTGATTCCACCACTTCTTCATTTCCTTCTGTTCCAGTATTAGGCAGTACTGTTGGACATTCAGTGCGCAAGATGATCTGCAACATTTCGCAAAATCTATCAGCAATATAAATCACTAGGCCATATGTATGTTGGGGTTACAGCACACAATCTTATTTGCGCTAGTGATATGGATGTACATTGTATCCTCAGACAGCGTCGAAACTAAAAAAATATATATATCTGAAAATTAACTCAGAAAAGAAATTGCACAGCTTTTCTCATTTGGAAAAAAAATTAGAAATTGTCCATAATAAAAAAAAAGTTTTCACAATTTCGTTGTGACCACCCCCTCTCAAGATCTAATGGCCCATCCCTTACACGACCGAGAGAGGGTGACTTGCATTCAAAAATGTACACCCAGTAAAATAACTTTAGTTTCAGTTTACATAAAGATATTCTTGAAACAAAGGTAATTGTCCGAATGGTTTCGTTCTTTGCAGTTATTTCATCATGGTCTGAGTAAAAAGTCTAATCTACCTACAAATATCTTGCTTTGCCAAGTCTGTATAAGGGCTTGTCACGAGTACCTTACAACATTTAGCTATGGTAAGGCAAGTCACAGCCTTTAGCTATGATGGTAAGGCAAGTCTCAGGTACAAGCTACATGTTGAACGAAGACCTAACTTTGTGACGTTGGAAAGTTGTACTGTTTGCCTGTACAAAATGATATAGGCAAGAGTACCATCAAGTTTATGAACTTTCTGTAATGAAGTCGAAGAGTCACTCATTCATATTGTATTTGAATTTCATATCTGTCTACTTTTTGAACAAATTCCGCCCGGTCTTGGGAGTCCGCAGAAGATATTGCGTTGTGACACAGAGTACCAGAGTGGTAACACTTGCATGCCTTTTGTTCCATGGTCGTCTCGGTAGACTATTGGCTTTTCATATTAAAATGAGCTTCAAAGGTGTTAAACTTTTTGGAGGCTTTGTTTGTGGTTGATAATTACACGAGATTATGCGAAACATACGACGAGATGGCATCGTACTGCCAGTCGCGTAGCAACCATAGTTACTATGTGAGCTCTCAGGCCAGTAACACTGCTTCACGCCAATCAAAACATAACACGCCAGCAGTTTCATAAACATGTCCTTTCTTGACGCACGTGTAAAAGACGGTATGACTGACCGTAAACCATTGAGTAAAACCAGACAGTATCGATAAAAGACTTTCAAATTTGGTTCAAACACACTCATTATATATTCATAAAAATATGAGAGGAATTTTTAAAACGGTAAAACCCACTTTCCTGAAGCTCAAAACACTCCCGTTTTTGCAAGCACATCAATTCCGATCAGCACCACACGACAACAACAACACAAACTTTGTCGA
This sequence comes from Ptychodera flava, assembly GCF_041260155.1. Lineage (NCBI taxonomy): Eukaryota > Metazoa > Hemichordata > Enteropneusta > Ptychoderidae > Ptychodera > Ptychodera flava. The sequence continues at coordinate 3,807,373 of NC_091940.1, read as the reverse complement.
ACATACTTTCGCTTAACAATTGGTGAAAATCCGAAAATTACCGAAGGGTGCATGGTCGGCACTCTTCGGAAAAGAGAGCCAAGAGCTTCGTGAGGCGAGGCAAACATGGATTGCTTACGTAACCGCTTCACGCCTTAAACAATAGCTGTTGCCACTCTGTCAATGATGTTACTCTGTGGCTGTGACGATTTAGATTTGCCAATAGTGATGGATTTTCTAATGTTTGTAGCAAGAAGTTGATTTATGTAGCGAGATTTAATGAACAAATTCCAACATTCCCCAACTTTACTGAATTCGTACAGACTGTACAAAACATTGACCATATAAGCTTATTGTTGATAGAAAGGAAAATTGGACACCAATGTTAAGCAATGGGGTAAATATCTGATGGCTATCGCCCAGAGACTTGGAAACCTGACAGAGATCCCGAAGTGGCCGTTATTTCCAATACTCGTACTATAACGAATTAATGCTGCGAGTTTCGGAAGACATTTTCCCCAAAACTGACTTTCTCAATAACACTGGGCATGTTATAGAAGTAGAAGTTATATAAATGTTTTTATCATGAATAATGCAGATTCGCAAGAAAATGGAAAACCAATGACGCTTCATACATGTGATTTATTTATTCACGAATAAACCAATCAACAGTTGCTGATTGGCTCAAAGACGTGCTATACATAATATAGTGCGGGGACTTGAAATTATTCACATATTCACGCGTGTGGTCATATGTCCGAATATTTCGGTACTGGCAAAACCCAGACATTGCTCATTCAATTTGCGCCGTGACTGAGTCACCATATCAATGCAGACCATTCTTCTGAAAGTAATGGGACGGATATTGACTGGGATTTGGAATATTTTTGTCACTGGTATTCGTGGACGGTGCTGAAGACAACGGTCATCATCACTCCTGTCAAACTGGTATGACCGTCTCCGTCGAGTTCTTTTACAGTGCACTGTGCTCTCGATGCGGTGTGCTTGTGAATTGTGCTCGTGGTGAGCCAAAGTCGCTTGCAGTTTGTCAATTTATGGCCGGAGTTACATGTCTGCCGAAATCAGTCGACCAGCCTTTAGTTCTCGGTCAACGTACAAGATAAGGAATGGTCATATTGTTGAAGAGACTGTCATGTGCCTGATGTGCATTCACACAAACTGTTACGGCATAACATCTGAATTAAAAATATAGAACATATATGCACAGTGTAGAGAAAATGCCACGATTGAAGTGGTTTACATAAACTTCATACAAACCGTGCTTATGAAGGGATTATCAAATTTAAAGGCAACCGATTTATCTCCTCCGATCCACTGAGACACCCTTGCTGCTATTGTTTGTATTTTACCCTTAAGTGTGGTAAGGTCACGGATCGCTGGTACCACGCATATCTACCTGATAGGCTCAATAAAGTGACCCGGATATAAATCCAAAGGTACATGAGTGACTTAAATCTGCATTGCTTCGGAAGCAAGGTGAAGGTATGGTTCTGTTCATATAATATGTTTAACCATGTCGTTTCATTCGGAGTAAATCTTTGTAACAAGAACGTCAAAGACGATGTCCAGTCAAAAGTTTGTGATGTGATCGGTACAATCAATCTAGAGTACAATATAAACTGTATGTTACTAGGGTAAAGAGTACTCTTGTATAGTGGTCAGGGTGTAGATGTATGCATTTACAAGTCACTTTTAGTTTGTTTTGACGATACACTATCACAGTCAAGATGAATCGAATCTACCAGGATCTCCTGTAACCATGGACATCACAAAATGATGGCCGCTTTTCACCCAGTCGACACTTATGTTAAGTGTTGCAATGCTAAGTCTAATCCGATGCTCTATTCATATTTCTAGTCATGTCGGCTACGTTATTGGTGGTTTCCGGGTTCAAAGGTTTGGTACATACGGTTAATTCACGAGTCGGAAAAATGTAGGTCAAGAGTCACATTCACATCAGGTGCAACCAACGAACAATGCACTTTTAAATGGCTCTTTACTACGGCACGATATATTGTGCATGTCAAGTACTGTGAACTGACTAATTTTAAGTCATGAGGTAATTAATTAGCTGTTCATAATTTGCCCTCTCACCGAAAATGTTTCAACTTACCCTCCCGCACTTAAACTTCATTTTTACCCACTCCCCACTTATTTTGCCTGTTTCCTCTTTCCACTGAAGCTCCCCGCCCTATGGCAAGAAAAACTTGCCGATTTCCCCTGCCCTCGAAAAAATTCCCCTCAATATTTGTCATTCCATTTCCCCTGCGGACATGAAGCTACCCTACTCTGAGATGAAAAAACCTATCGATTTTCCCTGCCCAGTGAAAAAATTTCCCCTGAAAATTAACATCCCCATGCAGGCCACACACTGCATTGGCCTTCTACCGGAAACACCATGGCTCAACTTCCCCAGTAGCTTCCCCTCTCTCCCCGTTTTTTTACCAAGCCCGTCCCCGGGACAATCAACAAATATCTGCCCTGCCCGACAAAAAATCTAAATTTTGCTCCCTTGCCACCTAAAATATGTCCCCTGCCCAAGCAAAATTAAAATTTCCCTGCCCTCAAAAATTGCTCCCGGACTAGCTTTTTCAATGAATAGCTCCGTTGGCTGCACCTGTCACATGACTAAACTTGACAAAGGGACTTTCTAGTACTTGAACGTATACGTACATTATGGTATTTATGAAGGCCGTTCGTATGCAAACCTAATCATGTCTACAGTTTTTGATTTCCTGAACACAATGTTTATGGTCTGTTAGCCCTTTCACTCAATATGCATAGTACATTACTATGAACGAAGATAATGCTGATCACAAACCCATCCGGTAAATGGTTAGGAAAACACCACCTTTTCGCTACAGTGGTACAGAAATAGAAATAAGGCAATCAATATATTGTATGTACTTCCGTAATAAATTGAAAGCGATGAATTCATGATACAAATGTTACAAAAACAGACGAACAGACAAACTACAGAATCCTATTATTTGTTTGGAAAAAAAATTATTTTACTTTATTACACTCGTACGTTTCAAGGTAGATTAGTTCACTAAATGACATGCCCGGCAAATACAGCTAATTTGTAGTACGTAAATATTTTCGATTCTCTTTTACAGGCCCAAATACGTTGTTCAGTCTCGATGGTGACACTCATATGTAATCACAACAATAATTTATTTTGTGATTTTTAGCGTAATATAGTATATATCGTACGGTTTGAAATGGATATCACTTTCAAAATTATTTGGGGGTAAATAATCTGACTCAGAGAATTTTTCCTGGAAAACAACATTTAAAAAAGTATAGCTGCAAGCCGCTGAAGCCTTTATACACAGTACAAGCTTCAGACCTTAGATTTTGAACTACATACATGCCCTTATGCCATCTTCGTGTCTCTACACACAGAACGTCGCCAACTCCGGAGCTTATTTTATTTCTTGAAGTATATCGGTGTTCCCGAAGCAGACCATGGCTACAAGCACACGGGAGTCACGGTTGCCCAGCGATGTCAGCGCCGATGCAACAGAGGGTAAGCCTTCAATATCGTTTCGATTGATTCATGCTCTGAGACTCCACTGTCATTGCCGTTGATATGCTCGACTGTAATCGAATTACAATTTCAATATATTGATGTAGTGATGCAGATTGAAAGAATTTCATTCTTAAAGCTTGCCGACTGAATCTCTGATATATGCAAGAGGGTTTCTTTGATTCCATAGAAAAGGTTGAAAGCATTGGTCATAGTGTGCCTTATAACTTAATTAAGACGTATCATTTATATCATTCGTGAACATTAACAGTCACGTGATATGATATTTAGGTTAGGTCGGTCTATGGGCAAGAAATAACGCACTTAATTCTTTAGCTTAGTTTTTCTAACGTTACGTATTCCGATACCATCACTGCCGATTTGTCATTTATGTCACCCAGTTTTGTTTCCTGTAAGAATTTGCCTTCTCCCTAGACTCTATAAATATATAGACAACCAAAACAATCACACTGTTCATATTTCAACCTGGCAAACTCTGGTATATGTTGTCACCACAACAGTTGAGAAGTTATCAATGCTTGCTCTCAGATCAATTCGTAATTTGTCTTCTCTTTCTTGAAATGTTCCAGCGCCATGGTCGCATGGATCTTTGAAACTGCGAATAGGATGTCAAGAACTCAGAGATCTTCAAAAGCAAGGAGATGACCAGCAGAAAGAAGAACACTGAGAGGAATTTTTAGTGCCTTGCAGAAAAAATCTCAGGACCAGACAGATCCCGAAGTTTACAATGTTGACGTGTTTGGTGAATACGTGATGATCGAGTTAGTGTTCAGATCAAGGACAACGGCAACAGATTTCGTAACTGTAAGTATATGTGTAGAAAGAGAAGCATGTCTGAATGTATTGGTACACCGTGCAAACCCAGCCAACACACCGGAACAAACTGCCATACACGGTAACAAAAGTACATTTCCATGTTTGACACAAAGTAATTCTTACTTAGCATAAGTAACGTTTTTCCTAAAACTCGGCGCAAGGTGGTGTTGTACAGCAGTATTGTCATCAAAGATGACCCTGCACTCTAGACTATTTATTATCAAAGAGCTGTGAATCTACAGTTTTGTGTGATATACCAATAGTTTATTCGATGGGCGAAGGGATACATATTTGAAATTAAAATAAATTTAAAAAAAATTGGCATTATGAAATGTAAGCATATTGCAAAGCGATGGTTTTATCACTTGTTTCATACAAACAATGCCTTGGTGCTGAATTTCGAGCCAATAAGCGATCAGGTCTCTAATATCATCATGAAATATAAGCTGGCTGCGTAATGCACGGATTTTTCAATGTTGGATATGCTAACCCTAAAACGAAAATCAAGTGAAGAAATTTGACGGTATTTCATTATTGTTTCTTCGATTTCGACATGAAAATTCGGTAGGCCTGAGAGTGCCACGGATTAATTTTGCTTAGCATAATTCTCATTCTTACATGACAGGAATGAAAAACTGACATGCAAAAAGTGATAAAAATCATGATAAGTAAAATTGAAATGACTCTCATTTCAAGTGTAATAGATTTATTTCAAACAAATCGTTGTTTTTGTTTCATATTCAATGAATAAAATTTGAAAATATCACAAAATTAATCTTTGCAAAAAGTGATGTAGAGCAACATACGCTGTGTTATGTATAACGTCCTCTTCAAATGTCTAAAGTTCAATTATAGGACCTTGCAACTCACCCTTCAAATTATTTCAAATTTTGGGAGTGATACCTCATTTGTCTTTGTCAAAACGTTTGGAAACGAATCTCATTAGCATTCAAACGAAACAAATACTATTATTCATCATTATGATATGCCATAGGAGGCAACAATTACGTCTTTTAAGTACCTTGTCGTTTTTTTCATTTAATTTGAGAGGGATGCTTAATTTTCTTTCATCGACAGGGTTTCTTTGAAAGCTGTAAACCGAAGAGTGCTTTGCAGACACATTTAGCGGTGCGCATAACATCCTGTGACATTCTCAAGGCAGAAACACTTATAACTTCTTCTGCCGGCATAGACGCAGCTGTCAGTTTGATAGGAACGGTAAGATGACTTGAAACTATAACATCTTGTGTAAAGTGAACGTTTGTATCAAACGTATTGAAAGTTCTCAGTACTTCCACGAGTCGCTATATTAAAGTGTACCATGCAGTGTTATGCTCTTCAAGAAAGTGAAACTTTAAAATTAAAGCTGGGAAAGAGAGTCTCCGACCCTTGCTGATATGGCTACGTTCACAAAAAACACAAAGGTGCCGGAGGACTTTGGGAGAGGGATCGAAAATTTTTGGGGTAGTAGGGGGACTTGAAAGTTTTGCTCTGCTCATAGGGGGACCTGAATTTTTTTGGTTCCCTTTTACTTTTTATATTTTCCGATTTCAAGGTTTGGAAGGTAATTCAGTGAAAAATGAATACCATTTATCATCCACTGTTCCAATGTTAGTTATAAACAAATCTACAACCATTTTGTCGCATTTCATGACTTTTATTTCGAAAAATCTAAACGTATGATTTTTCGTTTAAAACATCAAAGTGGGCCTAGTAACGGGGCAGAAGCTGCAACTGCTGATAATTTTTCAATATTTCTATGAAAATATCAAACAGTTTTGCTGTCTCTTACATACAGCATGCTGAAACACGCAATATTCACTTTGTCGACAAAGCCTGTATATACAAAAATGTATTGGATGATAATCAAATTAGAGTCCAGACTGAAAGTAATTTGTCATTGATACAAATGCGGGGTACATATCCACACGCTGTGATAGCAAGCTGAATACTGGACAATTCAACATGCTGTAGGGAGTAGAACAAGAACGCAGTTGTATAAACTGAACAAAAATATTGTCAAAATTATCAAAGTTAATACAGCTACTGCCTACGGGTAGTGTCACTATCAGATACTACCCTGCTACTGCAGTGTCACTGTCACTGCATACCTGAACATGTAATGACAGAGACAGCTCTGACTCTTATGTAGTAGAAGAAAGAGTTTGGGTCAAATGACGCTCTTACATTGAAACATAATTGTAGTACACAAGATCAGGCCTGACAGTAACACGTGGAAGACAAGGAGACTTGAAAGTTATCAGGGATTTTTGAATTCTGGCATATGAGAATAATCAAATACTAAAGAAAAAAGGTGGGGTCATCTTGCTTGATTTTTAAATTTTCACATTCTCATTTTAAAATAACACCAAAGTAAAAGTTCGAACTGTAAAGATTCTACTTTAAACGAATATTAAATGTGTGACTAAATGGAATTATTCAATTTTTACTAAATTTTCGATTACACCAAAATTTCACAGATTAAAATGTTTATTTCATGTAATATTTTAACTTTCCAGTATTGTCAATTTTGAGTAGCATCTAAGTCACATATGTCTTGACCTTTTGAAAAATATTTTTTGGTAGGTCTAAGTGCACATTTCTTCACAATTGGCAAAATGTAGCCAGGAATTCACAATTTGTATACTCATGAATTTCATTTTGTGTGCTCTTCAAAAGGTGCCATTGACCTAGCCAGAGTTAATTATAATTAACTCAAGTAGCCTTACACTGATAAATCCAAAAAGTCCACTGATGCATATAAAAATGAATCAGTTCAAGAATCCGCCTTAGCTATATGGCTCTGCAAACTGCTAATAACAGCAGTGTAAAACATTTGCGAGCAGAACTGCCCAATACATGTCATATAGACGGGCGACTTGAAATGTTTTGAGGGTGTCGAGGGAGTCCTGAAAAAAAAAAAGATTTCAATCGCGATTCCTCCAGCCCCGTCACCGTTATTGTTGAACGCAGTCTAAATCAGCATATCTTGTAAGACTCTTCGTTAGTCTTATTTACATTTTACATGAGCATCTCAACAGAACTTTATATACATAAGGGATAAATTTAGTAAATTTAAACGATATTTTCAAATTGCAATTGACAATCAATCACTTTGTAAGACTTTTTATTGCCACTTCTTCGTCAAAGTCCGACACTACTTATTTTTTAAAAATACTATCAACATTGCTGCTACCGATATCTATTTCTACTACCACCATCATTACAACTAACACCAGTATGTCAGATATGTCTATCACAACGCAGCTACTGTCACCACTACTGCCAGAACCACTTCATCAATGTTCGTACAACCATAATTTGCTACTCTTATTTACACTGCCATCACAACTACCACTATTGTATAGATTCTACTACCACGACCACCCCAACTGCTACAACCAACACACAACCACGTTATCTACCTGTTATTATCACTCATTTAAGTAGAAATAAATCTTGGGTTTCCGGTAACTGACCTGTCTCATAGGTTTCTTCGCCCTTTTCATTTTCAAAAGATTCAATATCCATATTAGAAGCATTTTTGAAAATTCGTCATTTTCCTTTGGAAGAGAAAAAAAAGACATTATGAACATTGTTTAGCTATCGACATACCTATTTCTGAAGGGCATGTTACCGCAAATAATATTTTTGGCAGATGTCGGTAAGAGGGACGTATATCCATTACTTATACAAATCATCATCAGTACTACATCAAACATCAATGTCGCCAACACTTCTGATAACACGACTTTTGGTGCTGCTCACTTACTAATGATACTTAATCAGAAATAGTTGTATATACTGTATTCTCTACTGTAGGGGTCGATTCCAATTGCAAAGGGTCAGGGGGTTGCTGATTTATGTGAGAAAATGGCGAACATGAACTTGAAGACTTGTCCATCTGCTGAAGATATCCGGGATTATGGTGAGAAGATTCACGTAGTCTTACAGACCGTCCACGTGACGGCATTCTGAAGGAAAACGGAAACTCATTAGTTAACCCAAAATTGAGGAAAAGGGGCTTGGTTTATTTTATTGCCGCGCTCCATGAAAACAAGAAAATGGGACATTTTTTCAAAGGCTGGTCCGTGAAAGAATTAGAATATCTCTTTTAAGCCTGGTGAAAAATAATTTTCTTAAATGTACAGCCATGCCAATGCTAACTTTAAAAAATTCTGTTTTAAATAATGACGTCATCGTGTACTACTTCTTTTACCAAAACTCGTCACGATTATGCAGGCCGTAATGAAGGCAAGCTATTACAAAACAACAATACTGTACTACATTGATGTGATAAACAATCTCATTGCTCTACACAACTTGGCATGGGATAGCTGTAACTGTATTTGTAATTCTCTCTCCCTCTCGTAAATTTTGCAAAACGGGGGTGTTTTTGGTTTATTTTTCCCTCATATTTCTCTAAATTAGGGTGTCTTTTTGTTGAAAAATCCCTGGCAACGGCTGCTTTGAAATTTTGCGGAACAAACATGGGTACCCAGCCATTGCCATCGCCGGGACAGAGCGTGCAGTTTTGTAATCCACCGTTGACTTATAAAAAAACAAAAATATTTAGCATCGTGAGTTACAATGACAAACTGGATAAAGATGTTTTACACGTATAACATTCATAGGCAGATTAGTCTCAATTTTCCACGCAGTGTTATCTTATTCTGTTGATATCAGAATGGTCAGAGGACGTTGTTCATACAATTCCAATTTTCACCCGAAGTGACGCCTGTTGACCCCCTCCATGGGGATAGAAGTTACCGTAACAGTTGCATCATGTTCTCCAATCATACGTTATTTTGTGTTATTATCGTTAACCGTTTTGTCTCTCTATCGCCCTCCTAGACTCACTCGACCAAGTAATAACCAAAGAACAACATCTAGAGTTCGGCAGGCTCGTTGGTGTGAGCGATGGAAAAAGTAGCGCAACAGCTTAATGCCTTAGGCTGTACATTTCTCACCGACGCGGCCATCGACACTATTGAAGCCGATAACAGAGGTACAGAAGAACAAGCATATCAGATGGTGAGAAAATACATCGACTCCGAAGGATCGAAGGCCACGCTGGCACGTCTCGTTCGTGCCATGGACAAGTGTGGCTACAGCAACAAGCCACACGGTTAATAAACACATAATTAGACGCATATCAGATCTTATAAACCGTAACCTTTCCTTTTAAATCCTATTGCAATTTATCTTCCTCCTTAAGGTAATATGCACCTCGAAAGTGAAAGACTTAAACTTTTGCTCAAACTTTCCTCAGTGAAACTTTCAACCATTCTCTTACCAAAGCAAGAATAAAAATCAGGGGTCACCGTGCAAACTTTGGTACTAGAGAGACAAATAACTTGTAATTTCTCGACATTTGAAATCCAAAATGGCCGCCATCCCTGTGTTAACTCTATGAGAAATAATAAAATTTTCGAGTTTCGAAAAACTAAGACGGTGAAAACTTTTCTTTCGCCAAGAGCTTCAAAATGAGCCCCCACAAGTGGTAGGTCAGAAGAAAATTGATAAAATTTGAAGGCCTGAATTTCTGTCCCCGAGGTGCATTCTACCTTAAGCAGTACTGAGTAGAACCTTAACTGTACGTATTCTGTGCATATGCCAAAGCATAGACCTTAAGGGTCTATGGCCAAAGTGAAGGGATGAACGACAAAATGAAACTCTGATCATACGTTATTACTTTGAGTTTATTTAGCTGCTCAGTTATTGATTCACTGTGCATCTCAACGACGTAGTTAATTTCTTAATTGTAGGCGAATTAAGCCAATGTAATTGACAGATAGGTCTAGAAGACAATTTAACATTGTTTTCCCTATACTGTAAATTAACCAATACATATATTTACTAATGCCTTAGTTCAATGAAAGAATATTCACTGTGATATTAGCATTGCAAAATACAAAGAGTTACAAAGACAGTGTAAAGCCTTTAGTAAACCCAAATTAGCCATGTATAATACCTCATGTTAAGTTACACACTCCGGTTAGCTACAGATGAAGCACTCAGAGAAGTACATAAAGTGAAAAAGAGTATGTTCACTGGAAGTTAGAAAGTCCCAATGGCTGACCGCTTAAATCGACTGACTGATTATAGAGTTATGTAACTTTCTCAAGTAACATGCATTTGTATTTATGCAACATTTTGGAAAGTGCTCAATTAAATTGTATATTATCATGCTGAATACAGACTAGACTGAAAGATTCCGTCGCATGCGGGCGCTCTGCGACCTACGACCCTTTCAGTCTAAATACAGACTTGCAATAATATAATTTTCTACAAGCTTCTACAAGCAATTATTTTGCATAATAGTGTTTGTATTTAAGTTAACCCATATGTTGGTGTAAGCAATATATCTGTACCAAATGCATCAAATTTGATGCCGTCACTATTGATATACAGCCCAATTACAACAATTATTGTGTTGCTGTTGTTGCTTTTGTTGTAATACTACCATGAAATATGCAAATCAGGACTTAGATGTCATAACACTTTCGAGGTCTTTTACTATACTGCTGCCTTGTACATCAGTTCTTTCAAAATTGTTTGATTCTAGTCAAATTCCTTCTGACTGGATTTGATTTCCGATTCCCAAAAATAAAAGTGGCGATGCTTAGGTGCCTTTGAATTATAGGGATATAAGCTTGCAATAAGCTGTAGCGAAGTTGTATAACTCGTTATTGAACAATAGAATAAAGGAATACTTTGATAGAAGAACATTTTGGTTGATGAACAGAACGGGTTTTGGAGTGACAGATCCTGTAGAGTTCACATTTTTACATTAACTATCATTATCAGGAAGAGATTGTCAACTGGTCTTCCTACTTCTGCTACCTTTATTGATTTGAAACAAAAACCCTTTGACTGTATGTAGCAAGACTAGCACTTCTGTCTAAATTAATAACTCGTGGCATTGATAATAGCATAAAGGCGATGTATTTTGGAATCATGTTTTGTGTTAAGGTTAATGATATGTATACAGATTGGTTTGCCACAAATATTGGGTCTGACGAGGGGACAATTTGTCTCCTTCCTTATTTGCATTCTATATTAATGACCAAGTGACTGAGCTTCAATTATTGAGCAAAGGTATATTTATTGAAGACCATAATGTATGTATACCATTATATGCCGATGACATCGTTGTAATATCTTATAATGAAGCAGATATGCAATCCATGCTTGATCATGTGAGTAATTGGTGCTCTCGGTGGCGTCTATTAATCAATAATAGCAAATCAAATGTCGTCCATTTCAAGAAAGAAATTACCACATGAAGTGTATTTGATTTTCATATTGGGGAAAATTCAGTTGATTATCTCCATTTCTGTAGCTTCTGAAGCTTTGTCTCAAATCGTCAACGGAGCATTGGGTGCTTTGAATTCAAAAGTTTAAGTTCTCAAAAATATTGGGTTTGAATCTCATACAAAATTATATAATGCAGATATGACCCCAATATTAGACTACAGTTGTGCAGTTTGGGGGTTTGAAAAGCATAAAAATGTTACGTTGTTCAGAACATAGTATTCAGAGTTTATTTGGGAGTTATCAGATTTACGCCAACGAATTCATGTAGAAATCACGAAACTGGCCTACATGGTTCATTATAGAATAGACTTGTTACTTTGTATGAAAAAAGGCTTACAAAAAAAAGAGTTTTCTTATTGAATTTTGAGATTTGTAAGATCTTTTGAATATTTTGATATTTTGAATTTAAATATGGATAATTTAGTGTACATTTATATTTCCATGGTTAATAGAATGAATTTGTCTATCCTTGAGTCTGAGTCGCAGCTGTAAAATGTCTTTAAAGCTAAATATGGAGCGGAATGTTCCTTGATATTAAATCTATCTCGTTTGTAACGATCACTGATTGCACTAATTCATGCTGGAATGCTGCCTCTACAGATTGAAACTGGAAAGTTACGCCATGACAATTAGGCTTTTTTAATTGTCAGAGTAATTCTATTGAAAATGAGATTCACTTTCTGATTTACTGTACATGTTAGGATGATTTACGAGCAATATGTGTATCTTACGTTTTAGTTAGTAATATTCCAGATACTGAAATGTTTGAAATGCGGCTAAATTTATTGAAAAAGCATTTCTACGAATAAAAGACAGTTATAAACGCTCTTAACATGATCTTTCTGCTTTGCTTTCGATTTTGTAATCTCTTTGTCGCTGTGTATTGTATTCCCTTTTGTCTCTATTTCCAAAGTGACATATCAGAGGTTATCATATGCTCCATCTTTTTACAGAATGTGTAATTTGACCTCATGTCACTATAATAAGCTAAACCATATCTTTGTTTCAACATCATATATAACAGTTTAATAAACTTTATAAGTGCTTTCATTTATGAAAATGCCTTTCCTACAATCGAGGATTTTAGAACCGTGGCTTTTTTATCTTGTTACCTGATCTGTTCGGTATTGATTCACGATTAACAGTAAGCTTGTTGTTCATACATGCATTATTTTTACTGTCAACGGCCAAGCTTTCCTGAGTCAGTTGTATTCGTACAGAAGGAAACTGGCATCGTCCCCAAAGCATTTCACAAGTCAACTGAATTATCACTAAGTATTTGCAACTCAAAAAAAATCGTGGAGCCAAAAGCAAATCCTAACTGTACGGTTTATTCATGCATCGGCAGTGTGATTCGAGTTTTGATAAAATTTACATCTATCGTTCACACGAAATCTTTATGATAAACATGTAAGTTTCATCTAAGATATAAATCTAACATTTCAACACTTGTGAATTCCTTTCACTAGCTTGTTTACGATATCTGACATTGTACCTGTCGTTTAGTGGCCCAAAACCTCCACAGCTGATATCCCCCCCCCAAAGTATACGAGACATAAAACGCGTGATTTCAATCATGTGATAGATGATATGAATTGAATAAACAATTCATCTCATCATAAACATCGATACAGCTCTTCATCTTCCATTTTCATGTCACAATATTTGAAAGTCACTGTGACACGATACAAACCAATCACGTTCATGTTTCCCCATGAAGTATTATCCAATATTAATTTAAAGACATTTAGACATATGTTCTTTTCGTCCAGATTTCGTAAACATCCTCGTAAATCGTTATTACCGCGTGTATTTGCCGCCAATATGGTATGTGCCCGGTTTGTATGCAAATCGACATATAATTGAGATCTTTTTGTTCTAATTTATAATTTTACAGATGACTCAATGACCGCTGGGTGCATTAACCTTCGTGTGACTCGTAGATAAATTTTCTTTCGAAACAGAGTAAAGGCGTTTCTGTTCGCTAATTTAGAGGGTTGCCTGGTTTTTTACATTGGGGAATGAATACTGCCTAAATTTTATATTTTATTTAGTTTATATTCTGGTGGTCAACATGCTCAGAACAGTTAAAATGTACCTGTAAACAGCACTGCGTTTTTGGCATCGGCATGTTTTATGAACTTGGCTTCATTTAGCCCAATAACATTTTCGAGTTTGCAATTGCGTAAACTGTTAGAAAAAGATCTAGAAAAATAAGCAATGTATCAGAGCATAGGAACACGTGTTCAAAGATAACAAATTGTATCTTTAAATAAAACTTGAATAAATATGTAACATGCATCTATGTCAGCTTGTGGAAGTGTCATAGGTATAACGGAAAGAGACAAAATACTTTGCCAATGTCAATAAACTTGGATTAGGCCTAGTTGACTCCCCTGCAAGACTGAAAACCAGAGTTTCCCAAGTCCAATTCCTCAAAGATGTCTTCGTTTCATCCTCTTATACGCTGTCATAAAATTGCATAATTCCGTCGGATTTCCTCTCCTTCATTTAAATTCGCCAAAGTGTAAATGGTAGCCTATTCCTCTCTAAAGCCTTTCACCGCCATGGTTGGCCAAACCCATTGTTATCAAGGGTGAGTAAAGGAAAGGACGAGGATCATGGCAAAATGTTAAAAAGTCATGAAAATGTCTAAAACAGACAAAATTTAATTAAAATACCAAGAAAGTGCTGAATCAGTTCCTATCACTCTCATTTCAGATAGTGAAAATTCAAGGACCAGACTCGGTCTTTGTCACTGCTATACCACTGCCTTAATCATCACTACCACCATCACCAGCATCACTACTGCTGCCACTGTCACCAACATCTTACTTATCATCATATGCCTCAGACTCCTCCTCTCACTCCTTCCCCTCCTCCTACTTCTCTTTTTCCTCTCCCCCAAATCATCATCACCATCATCATCTTCATCAACATCATCAACGGTAGGCCTATATGTTCTATTGGCAAACTGTTATTTCAGTTAAAACGTGGTAAGACTATTGAGCTCTCTATAAAGCTGTTTATGATGACATGTTCATTAATTTTTACTACACGTACGCGACATTTGGTATTGCTTTCAGAAATGCGCAAAAAATTTTGTTGCATGGCTGTAGGGCCTAGGTCTAGTGTTTAGCCTAAGGGACTGGACATAAATTACAGGGGGGGTGGGCCGGTGTTTTTCGAAACACCGCTGCGTCAAAAAGAATGACCCTTCAAAAGTTCCATGCACAAAAATTAGTGACCCTCCCCCTTATCCGTGCATGAAAATAAGTGACCCTCCCCTGTTACTCAATACCCCCAAACAAACCACAATGCGTTCAAGACCTCCTTCCAACTTGCTATACTTTTGAAGTCCCCTCCCAAAAGGAAGGCAAAATGCGGCCGATATAACGCTTTGTCCAAAAATATTAAATCACATGTGTGTGATAATTCATGTAAATGTACTTTGCTTGAAGCGGCAGATAAAAAGTGCATGCATTTACAAAAAATGTAATTTTAGATTTCATCGATAATGTCGATTCACTATGCATGGCAGCCTATGATGAAACTATGAATATTTTTTCCCAATACAAAACTAGGTAAATCTGTGCATTTATGTACACCTAATTATTAGTATTAATGTTTATGACTAGACTACAGTGGTTTCAAGTCTATGGTTGTGCAAGAAATTTGTTTTTGGAATTTCACTGAAATGTCCATTCACTATGCATTGCAGCCTATGATGAAACTATGAATATTTTTTTTAAATACAAAACTAAGTAAATCTGTGCATTTATGTACACCTAATTATAAGTATTAATGTTCATGATTAGACTACAGTTGTTTCAAGTCAATGGTTGTGCAAGAAATTTGATTTTGGAATTTCACTGAAATGTCCATTCACTGTGCATGGCAGCCTATGATGAAACTATGAATATTATTTTTCCAATACAAAACTAGATAAATCTGTGCATTTATGTACACCTAATTATTAGTATTAATGTTCATGACTAGACTACAGTGGTTTCAAGTCTATGGTTGTGCAAGAAATTTGATTTTGGAATTTCACCGAAATGTTGATTCACTATACATTGTAGGCTAAGAGGAAACTACAAATAACTCATAGGTTATCTGATCCTAAATTGTTATTCAAAAGTTGTTCGACCTGAAGCTTCCAGTTGTTATTGATGACATTTTGCACTATTCTGAATAGTTTGTATTCTGTCAATGTCCTCAAAAAATGAAAAATGTACATACAGCTTCATGAACATTTGACACCGACCTATACCCAATGTATTGTCAATGGGAGAATGATATTTAAAGCTCATTATAGGGGACAGGTTATATGTACAATAGAGGAGTTGGATAAGTAGAAATCATGACAACTGAAATCAATGTGGCTGCTTGGATCATCAATATATTACTTATTATACCCTTAAACTTGCGCCCGAAGGAAATGGAATGACAGAAAATGAAAGTGCCAGGAGGTATGTTTTCTTTTTTCAGTGTTCCATATATTCTTTAATACGTGCGTATGCAATTTCAGCTTTGATGCATAAAAAAGGTGACCCTCCCCCATTGGCTCGCACAAAATTTTATGACCCTTCAAAAATGCTTGCGCGAAAAATGGCAACCCACCCCAAAAAACACCGGCCCACCCCCCCCCCTCCTGTAATTTGTGTCCAGTCCCAAATTGCAACGTTTAGTCTGAGTTGTCAACAAGTTTAGTTTTTGTCGCTTTTTATGTGTAATTTTCAAAATTAAATTAATAAGACAGCCTATTTGTCATTTGGCTCGACATGAGTTGTGCCTGATCACGCCTGATTATCATGGCAGACCGTTATATACCTGAGTACCATAGGAAAGCATGGCAAACGTGCATGTATATCGCCAGCAGGTGGATGTCAAAACGAAAGAAAAACGAAAACCTTCACCCGACGATAGGCCTATATTAAAACAAAACAGATCCTGATGGAAATTCCAGGGAAAAAATATATTCGCCACACAATTTTCCAAATTTTTATTCTAACCCCCCTCCCGAATCAAATAGTATGGGCCTAACTCCGGTAATATCATCGGGTATATCTTGGCGGGCCAATCTCTGCGAAGCCAGAGTCCCACCGCGCCGCGCCGGCTCACCATACACCCACGCAGAGCCTGACGCCCGGGACATCGGGAGTAAAAGCGCTTGGTACTCAGTGGCTGACCGCCATGCGCTATTGCTGTTATCTTCTGCTTATAAGGGATGGACCATTAGATCTTGGGAGGGGGGGTGGTCACAATGAAATTGTGAAAATTTTTTTTTTACTATTGTAAATTTCTGAATTTTTTTTTTTCCAATTGAGATTAGCTGTGCAAATTTTTTTTTTCAGAGTAAATTTTCAGATTTATAATTTTTTTTTAGTTCGTCGCTGTCTGAAGATAAAGAGGGCAAAGATGTGGTGCCAAGCACCACAAGCGGCCACGAAGCGGTCACGGCGGGGGGGGGGGGGAGGTCAGGAGAGGGGTGTCCCCTTGCTGCTGTTGGAGCTTTTGAAATATAGAGATTAAAATGGTGTTATTTGGTGGCACTTGGGGAGTACTTTTGCGGGGGGAGGTCAGGAGGGGGTGTCCCCCTCCTGCCGTTGGAGCTTTTGAAAAATAGAGATTAAAATGGTGTTATTTGGTGGCACTTGGGGAGTATTTTTGCGGGGGGAGGGCAGGAGGGGGGGTGTCCCCCTCCTGCCGTTGGAGCTTTTGAAAAATAGAGATTATAATGGTGTTATTTGGTGGCACTTGGGGAGTATTTTTGCGGGGGGAGGTCGGGGGGGGGGTGTCCCCCCTCCTGCTGTTGGAGCTTTTGAAAAATAGAGATAAAAATGGTGTTATTTTGGTTTACTATTTTGGTTTCCTGGCTTCCCTTTCTACTGCGTGGTGAAATGCCTACATTCACCCCACCAAACATCATGCATATTTCATGATTTACAATTAATTTTGACAAGCTGAGAAGCTAAAATAAGCTAAATAATATAGTTAAAATTGCATATTTGTGTTTTTAGAGCAATTGATGCACTCTTTTGATCAAAACATCTATTTCTCTGTAGCAGCATGTCCAAATTGATTGGATGTGTATAGATGTGTTGAAATTTCAATATTTGTCTGAAAGGGCTTGTCCAATTTCTTTGAAATTTGCTACACAAAAACGATTATTCATGCAGATTTATTCAGTATTTGCTATCGAGAAACTTCCAAAGTTCAACCCTTTTGTGTGTTTTTGTGTTGGGATTTGTTGGATAGATGGCATTCTACGTACGGTAGTGTATTGTTGAATGTTAAAACATGTGTTGCTGTTGTTTTTTGAGGCTGTTTTTTGAGAAAAAAAGAATTGAAAATGCCTTTTTAAAAGCAAAATAACACATAATGACTTGATATGTTGTTTTATCATTATTGACGTGTTTCTACTTGTTCACCCATTCTTGCATTCATCATTGCAATAAAATGCTGTGAAAAAAATGAAACTGATGTGAGCCTGCATCTGTTTACCTTGATCTTAAAAGGCAAATACAACTTTCTGTCTTGACAACCATACCATAGTTTCAATGTTTTACCTAGTGTACCTGCTTGGTTTGTACGCAGGAAACAAGTAGAAAACAGGCTCTATAATTTCATAATTTTCAAGTGATCAGAATACAAAAGTCCTGAAAAGCTAAGATAATCACAACTTCCAGTATAAGGATACAGTCACTCTAAATGTATAAATTACAATGAAAAATGTGCCTGGAGGATGTACTAAAAAATACAGAAAGTTGCTTTCAGTCGGTAAAATCTAAAAAAAATTCAAAATTTTAAAGACTTTTGCAGATTTTTTTTTACGCCTTTGTCTCCCGATTTATTTATTTTTATTTTGCAAACTAGTTTGAAGATTTTTTTTTTCTAACTTTTTGCTCTGAAAATTTTTTTTTCTGTTTTTGACCACCCCCCCTCCCAAGATCTAATGGTCCGTCCCTAACTGAATACAATGGGCGGGTAAAATCAAGAGTATTTCAGTTCAAACATGGAGCTAAATTTGTGAACTTTAATTCAATACTCAAAATCCCAAATTTGTTTTGCATTTGACCTTAGACACGCGCGTGATTAATGAATATGTATGAGTCCTGCGGAAATCCCTTGAACGGCCGAACAGGGACTGCACGGTGACGTGTACTCTCGGAGTTCAAGCGGCCGTCTATTCCCAGAAATCACCGGTCTCTGACAGAAGAGGTGTATGACTTTCGCTTTAGCCCAATCCCCGAACTGCTGCAGTTCAAGCAGTAGTGGATTAGCCGACGATACGTTACGAAAATGTCGACGATAGCGATAGGTTTGATATCACCGTTGTCGTCAACTTGTCAGATTGCTGTCGACTGTCGTGCGAAAGGAGACTGTGAAATATGTGCCGATGAGGGCGTTGACCTAAAATCCATGAAATGTTGTGAAAACACTTTTTGCTCCAAATGCTTTGATCGTCATTTCAGCTTTGATGGCAAATGTCCGTTCTGTACAACGATAGTTTTGGTCAGGAAAGGCAACCAGCCTGATGGCGAAATGTCACATACTGTAAACCATTCCTACCATCTTCCAGGCTATGAAGGAGCCGGGACAATCACAATTACGTACTCCTTTCCCAATGGCACACAACAGGTAGGATTCTGAACAATATTTAGATTTAATAGAACACAGTCACCTGTGGTCTATTCCGCTCTGCGTCTATATATGCCCCCATAGACGTGTGTACATATCGCCTTCTCAGGCACATGTACACACGTCTTTGGGGCGCATGTATCAGTGTATGTAGACGCAGAGCGGAATAGATCACAGGTGACTGCGATTAGAATAATAGTAGCTGATCGATTTTATCAAGGTCACCATTGCTGGAGTGAGGATGGATGTGGTGGCAGTGTATGGGGATAGACTGAAAATTTGATAATGCTAACTTAAGTCTTGATGTGGAGATTCTATAGGGTACTTAAATATCTGTCAGACAGATGAACACATGCCGTCTGAAGGGTTGCTGATTTTTCACAATTTTGGTTCATAATATCAACTGCACTTTCTTGTTCTACTCCAAATATTGAGATACACAGAGTATTCGGGCCATCAACTCATCCTAATGACAATGGTGCATTCTGGTCGGGACTAGTAAAATTCAGGTGTTATAACAGTGCATTTTGGTACATACATAGAATGTGTTGACAAGCTAAATAGTGGGGACTAAAAGAAGAAACTAGTTGACATCAAAATAAAAAAATAGTGATAAAAAATCATCAAAAGTTACAGCAACTTGGCCGTTAAGATTGATGAAGATAGGTCAAAGTTTACCTGTTACAGAATTTACATATTTTAGGAAAGTCAAGTCTGACTGAGCATTCAGTCTGCTTTTATACAATTCCAAGATTATGCAATATTAGGCAAATTGAAATTCAAACCCGACGGTGGCATTTCTGCTACCCATAATGGGTAGACTGATACATTGAGACAATTAATCCCAGTGAAATATTCTAGTATTATGGAAATCTAGAAACACATACCAGATTACCGTTATACCAACACACATGCTGTAATATCATTAAGGTCACATTAATTTTTTAAGGCATATTTAAGGCATACTTATTCTCAATGTAAGGAAATTTGACGAAGACAGAGACTTCAAAAAGTATGGTTTAACCTCCCTGATACAATAATGCAGCTGAAGCTAAGAAAAACCGGCTTTCATCAACACAATGAAGCATAATGTATTGTCATTGCCATTTTCCTATTTCCCTGTACCATTAAAAAAGTGTTAAGAAGTTTAATAGACATGTTTTCATCAAATGTTACTTTTAATAGTTACCTTACTGCATCTAACTCTGATAGTACCTGTTGTGCATGGAACTAATCAACAATCAAACAAAATGTTTTCTGTATAGAGTAACCATCCACATCCTGGCATGCCATATTATGGTACGTACAGAACAGCGTATTTACCAGCCAATGAAGAAGGCAAACAAGTCCTACAGCTTCTAAGAAGAGCATTTGACATGAGGCATGTGTTCACCGTGGATAAATCAGTCACAACTGGCATTGACAACTGTGTAGTGTGGAATGGTATACACCATAAGACAAACACCCATGGGGGTACTGCAGGGTAAAGTCAAAATAAACCTTGAGTATTCATGTCAAATAGTAGACTTTCTCACAGCCCCTGGTTGCACCACACACAGCTTCAATATATTATCGACCATGTATTCTCTCAGTGGTCTAGCTTGGTCAGCCCAACCTAAAGCCAAGTGTGTAAGGAAACCAGCAGGCTGAGCTGATCAATGTGACCTGAAAATCAAGGCATCACAGCCACACTTTGTAGCCAACAAGCGGCTGTGAGAGTCTAAGCTATTAGCAAACATTGAGAATTATAAAAACACTGTCGACATTTTTACGACAGTCCCTGCTTGTGTGTGTTTACACGGAGGTCACTGTTCTGTCTCATGTCAAAGCAAAAGTATATTTGTACTGCACTTTGTAGGAGAATGCCGTTCAACTCATTGCAGACATTTTGCCAAAATTTATTTGAATAACATATTTCCTCTAGAAAGCTTTATTTACAAATTAAAAACCAGGTGTCCTTTATCTCTGTCATGACAATTAAATATGAGTGCACAGAGGAGCATTATCACAATCACCTGTAGAAACTTTCATTGCCCTCGATCTTTTTTATATTTTACAAATTTGCATCTTTAATTTTTTTTCTTCCCATAGGTTTGGTTATCCAGACCCAACTTATCTGTCAAGAGTCAGACATGAACTGGCAGCAGTTGGAATCTTTTAGCCTGACCAATCGATGCAATGGTGGTTTTCCCTTTCCTGTACAAGATACTGTCACATAGAGAGGACTTTGAGGCTGGAAGACTGACGTACTGTTTTACTGATTCACAAACTTTACATGTATCGAACAGCAATGACTGTTCTCTAAGGAAAAATATTTCTGATCAGAAATTACACATAATTTTGGGAAATGATTGACTTTTTTCGCTTTGATCATGAGAAAAATGAAGATACTAGTACATCTGTCAGCTTCCGTCAGTAGATGTGCCAAGATGCATCAGAGACAATAATGACACAGAAATTTTCAGCAGTACTGAGCATAGTAGTAAATTAGTAATACCGATGTAAATGCTTAGCTGATGAGAATGGGATGACAGCTTTAACTCTTTGTAATATTATCTAGGGCAACATTTACACATTCAAGTATTTAGAGTTAACCTGCAGCCTCGTTTACATTTTTACAGATATTGGATTTTACAAGTATATTTTGATGGTCACAGTTCTCAACACATCACAAATTGTTAATTTTTTACAACTTAGTAGTAATATGTAGCAGTGACAGTGAGACTAAATGTGCCTTTGTTGATGTTGAATGATGTAGCAGTGACAGTCAGACTAAATGTGCCTTTGTTGATGTTGAATGATGTAAAGGGCCAGAAGCTGAATCTTTTGATGATGTTAAGTTTTTACCGTTTCTGTTTTAGTGTCAAGTATATTTTCCTTTTCTACCTCCCAAAGCATGTTGAGATATGCAGTATTCAGCTTGTCAACTCAGCCTGTACATGTGTAAGCTGCATTGTTATTCTTGGCAAGTCACTGGTCAAGACTATAATCATGACTGGAATTGAAATGTGAACAATAACAGAACATGTTACATGTAAAGACAGTATGTTAACAGACTCAATTGTAGGCGTTTCAACATGCATTAGGGAGTGAGTAGAACAAGAACTTGCAATTGGCATACAAAACAATAATAGTGAAAGAGTCAAAAGTTACAATTACATGTATTTCAAATATGTAGCTATTATTATATGGATGATATTAGTGCACAAGTGTTTGTTTTTTACTGCGAGCACTTTTTCACTATTGACCATGGAAGGCCAGTGTGGGTAACAGAGGCTTACTTTGTTCAGATGCAGGGACTTGGAAAAATGGAACGGTGATAACTTCTACACAGTTTAAAGTTCATTGATTGCTATAGAGAATAGTACTGTCCATTTGCATGATGTAGAGACAAGCAAAGTTTGTGAAGATAGGTCTTCAGATGAAGTTAATCTTGTCAATTTTGAAAATGTGAATATGTGCAGAGATTCCTCACAATCACACATACAGAAAACAAGACATCATACAGAAATATTCCACAGGTTTTATGTTTTTAACTCTCAAACTGGGGCTTAAATTGAGAAGAGCATCCTAGAGTCTTAACTTTGAACACTGATTGAAGAATCATAGCCACATCTGCAATTATGGAGTGTGGTATGGGGTCATAGCCAGAGTTATGGAGTATGATATGGGGGTCATAGCCAGATTTATGGAGTATGATATGGGGGTCATAGCCACAGTTATGAAGTATGGTATGGGGTCATAGCCACAGTTATGGAGTGTGGTATGGGGTCATAGCCACAGTTATGAAGTGTGGTATGGGGTCATAGCCAGAGTTGATGGAGTATGGTATGGGGCTCAGCCACAATTATGAAGTGTGGTATGGGGTCATAGCCAGAGTTATGGAGTGTGGTATGGGGTCATAGCCACAGTTATGGAGTGTGGTATGGCGTCATAGCCACAATTTATATGGAGTATGATTTTGGGTTATGTCAGAGTTAGGTAGTTGTTTCTTCAAGAAGCAGTGTAGTGCATTAATTTTCTCTTCATATATTTGTCAGATAAAATTTACCCATCAGCCTTTCAAGATTTTGATTTACCCCGAATATATTAATAAATTCCCTCTGTAAATGGAAACTTAAGAAAATGCTTTGTATGATAACACTCTACAATTTGAGACTGACCAAGCCTTGTCCTTGCAATAATTTTTCTATGTTGGTCAGTATGACACCAGCTGTTAATAGCTGAACACAGGCTATTTGTACTGAAATAGATCTGGCTTTTAAACAGCTTCCTGGCATTTTAAATTGCCATAATATGACAGCCATTTAAAGGATTTCATTTCTCATGTGTCAGCTAACATCAATCTCATTAGCATTTCATAACCTTGTAGATGACCTTCATGATTTTTCACACCCGCAACCATTTATTACCTGTATTTCTATGCAATAGATTGTTTGTGACATTTGCATTTCTTTAGTGTAATATTGTTATTTTCTTTTAATACATATAACATTTTAAATTTCACGTTCAAATCATTATTTATCTCAATAAATTGATTAGCAATTTTTTTTTTGCTCTTTGTTGTATTTATGTACTGTATTTCCTATTTTCATCTATCTGTGTGTTTGCTCGGCAATGTTGTTATTCAGTCTGAGGTAGCTGTGGTATGAGAGACGAAACCAACAGTTCACAGCAACAATTTTGTACTGAGTCTAGTGAAAGATAATATTTAACTATGATGTCAGAGTTAATAGAGAAGCTTAATTTCCGTTATTAACACAGAAATGAGCAAAGTTTTTGACATTTAGTATTTCAGTTTCTCATCGTGCATAAAGCGTCCAGCCTTTTCCAGTAGGCCTAAATGTACTTGTTCTGTCAAATGTATTCCATGCATTCAGTTCACTCAGGGGATTACCCATAAGACATTGCAAAACTATGTGGGGAAATCCCCATCTCATGAATATACATAAATGATTCGCGAAATTCCCCGTACGTCATTTAATCCCTTTCAAAGAACCAGACGAGACGTACCAAATACACGACAATCACTTTCGCTTTTGCGCATAGTTGCACCAGCCACATATGTAGACAGATCCTACCTTCTGTTTGACGGCTGCACCGCATAGTGGTGCCGTAATACCACTGTTGGTCCTGTAATCACACCACAAAGGAGCAACATTTCACGATTGACGGAATCAGACCAAGAGTGCGATTCAGTCGTTGCAAGGTAGGATTTCGTGCAGTTCGCTAGGGAAGTCATATCGTTACAATATTTCTATGTTGTTAGCTCTGTTCAGACCGATCCGATGTGACCTAAAGCAGTCGATATTTATGGTGAATCGTATCGACATTGGATCGGGGGGGGGGGGGGGTGGCTGAATGTGATAGAAACGTGAAAATTGCTGCACTATGCAAAATGAAACTCTCCTAATTCCAGAGTTCGTAGTGAACAGATTTAAGTTGGCACACAAAATGTAAAAGGGCAGCAGGTTTGGCCGCGGCAATAGTCTTTCACTTCGTGGCTACGGCTGCTGTATGGAGTTGGAATGCATACGGAAACATATACATGTAGGCTAGACAAACATAAATGTAGAGGTCATAGTCCATTTCAACAGGAAGCTATACAAGAGTAGGAAGACGGAGAGCACTAGAGGACACAATGTAATAGAAAAGTTAATGGTTTACGTAGCGAAAAAAAAATATTTAACAAATGTCAAAGCACTGATAAACGTGTCAAGTGCATCAGAAATAGATGGGCCGAATGCCTTTTTCACTGAGGGGACCCACAGATGTTTAAGCTGCAGTTCAGTTGCTTGAAAACCTCCATTGAAATTTCATATTAGCAACCTCTTCATACACTCTCATTTGAGCCAGGTGTACCCTAAGGGACCGTCTCAGATTGTCGCAGAAGTTCAAAAAGCGAAATTCATTCGTTTAGGGGGGGAGGGGGTTTGACCTCCATTCAATTAGTGAACTTCACTTTCGCACTTTTATTTTGTGATCACAAGTTTCGTGTGTTTATTTTAAATTAAAGAAAAACTGCACACTCATGCCAACAAATTTGTAACTGTTTCCATCTCGTTTGTGCCCCAAACACAATTTACCGATAGTAACATTGTATCCTAAACCTTTCATCTATCAAATTATACAAAGACAAAAAGTATCATTTTTTAAAATGGGCTGTTTATAAGCGTCTGCTCTAACCACTAGATGTCTTTATTGTAACTTGTTATGCACCTGGTCATAGTCGTTTTAATATGATTGAACATGCCCCCTTGTCAAAGTTTCTCGCTTATTTACCGCCCCTACCAAGTACAAATTGCGTGTTCACAAAGACAAAGAACAGCACAAGAGATGCAAAAAGGGAAAGTAAAATAAAATGAAACTTTTATGCGGTAAAATGCCCTGTTAGTACTCAAATCTGATCGATTACTTTAATTGTAATGTGGCTATAGCAAAATGCAACATTGTACTCTCAGGCAGACATGAACATTTCGCACTTTTGAAGTTTCGTTTAGGGGGAGGGGGTTCTGATCTAAACGAAGGAATTTCGTTTCTTGAACTTCTGCGACAATCTGAGATGGTCCCTAAGTTGCTCCATTTGCGCTAAATGCGTGAAAAGGAGGCGTGGCTCTATACAGAAGAAGTAAAAGGGTTCGTGGACAGTAGAAGTTCAACGGTAGCCTAATAGTGGTTTATGTTTCTTTATACATTGCGTACAGCGCACCCGACAGCGCATTGCATTGAAAATAATCTCAAAGTGGAACATGGAGATAAGGTGTAGAAATTATGAGGAAACAGTCTAGTCTCTTTACACGGACATCTAATGTCTGTCAGTAGACGTGCAGTCAACGTCATTTCGAGTTCTTGGTTTCGCAAATAAAGTCTAATGGCCTACTGTACCGTACTTTGCCGCTATCTGAAACAGTCAATAAGCTTACTTTCGCTTTCGAAATGTGTTCTCTTAATCACATAAACTCTGCTTAATATTGTGTAAGGAATAGAGAGAAATACACGAGGACGTCATCAGATGACATCATCTGGAAAATTCCCGTGTTACGCACGTACATTAACACCATAAGCTCGGTAACATTCATAAGAACACCTTCATATTATAACTACCTTCAAAGAAAAAGACTCATCTAGACTTTAACGCCCAAGCCTACCTGATTTCGTTGCCTGGCAGACCATGTAACTGTAAAGATCTGCGTCGACCAGTTGTGAAAACACTTAAATTAAAGAAATACAAATTTTCCATGAAATGCAAAATTTAAGTTAGCTGTAAATTGTAATCTAGTAGTAAAATTAAACGTGTACTTTTGGGATTAATAAGAATTTTACACCCATTTTATTCATTTATCTACATGAAGCGAAGGAAAAATTAACCATCCATGTAACTAAAGTATAACCCTGACCTATATACGAACTCACGCACGCGCAGCAGTGCATTGTCCTGAACTAAGCGGGGAAATTCCCTGCTGAGTCATTCCAAATGGAACTTGCGCAATACAGTAGCTATGACTCACTCCCACTGGGCAAAACAGAACGACATTCTATTCTCTCTCTCATTTGTTAGATAGATTCTGACTGAGCCGTACCGGAGCTCTTACAAAGACCCGTATCGGAACAGTTCCGAAGGTGCGGGTCTCGTTTCTGGATGTGAATTTTATCTGCTGGCTGGTCCATTTTCACTATGTTGGAGTCGTCGGAACGAGATTTTCCCCTACCCTACCGGAACACTGTTGCGCAATATCCCTATCAGGACGCAGCAGGAACTTTCCAGCAGGGAATTTCGCAATACCGCTTTCGCAATACCGGGCTTCAGTTGCTTAGTAACTTGTGATGTCATGTTCAATGTCTGTCATTCTACAGTTTTCAGAAAATCGTTCCGATAGGTTTCTGCAGAATTTTTTCTGAATCTAACTTTCATATCCATTCAATCCATAATATCGTAGATATCGCTCCAGCGGCGGACTAAATCCTTCTTGTTTTGTATTTCTAGCGCCTGATGAAATATATCCTGAATAAGTTCTGACTCCGGAGCCTCTCGTTCCGAAGGTTGCGCCTTTTCTTGTATTGTGTAAGCAGCTGTTTATATTGAACATAATAATGTTTATACTTCTCTCGCCTCTTTGCTACACCCGTTTTCCCTTGTATTACATCAATAACAACACCAGGTATAGGAGTTAAGGCTAACAGTACCGGAACTGTTGGAATTGCCGCTATTACAGCAGAGCTTACAAGAATTCCCTTAGTAATATTAAGAGCCATATCAATTCGACCCATTAATTTATAACTGCGACGATATGCAGCGCTAGTTCTTTCGATATAGTCAGCTAACTGTTCAACGCTTTCAACAACTGAGATGTGCATTTTTACTGTATATGTAAGGGATGATAAAAAATAATTGTAGTAATATAGAAATA
Organism: Ptychodera flava; assembly: GCF_041260155.1. Taxonomy (NCBI): domain Eukaryota; kingdom Metazoa; phylum Hemichordata; class Enteropneusta; family Ptychoderidae; genus Ptychodera; species Ptychodera flava. Next base: position 3,779,632 of record NC_091940.1, on the reverse strand, counting down.
CAATATGGCAGAAGGAGGAGAAGATATACCACTCCAGGATTTCGATGATGCAAATTTAAATGATGATGATGACGCTACTGCTGGAACATTCTTTATAGAAGATGATAATGCTCTTGCGGAAGCCGATCCTTTTCAGGCTGGCCCGCAGGTGGGTCGTTTGACTGAACTTAGAGCAGATGAAAAATTAAGAATGGTTAATAAATTCTTAAAGGAGAATAAAATTACTGATCCGGATGCACTAAATGTATTGGTTATGGAATCTGAGATTAAGGGTGGAAAGCTGTATTATAAAAACCTCAAGCTGTCTAAAGATAGAGGAGGTGGATTTTATAAGCTCACCACATTAATGAGAGAAAAAGGAGGACATGAATTATGAGAGATGTATTAGGAGGTCGCTCTAGCGCAGAGCCCGAATATGTGAGTCGTACATTGTATTCTGAAGATGTGAAAAATGATAAAATACCAGCTGAGAAGATGACGCCAGAAGACATGGGTGTATACAGAGATGAACTGACAGAGTTACGGCAAGATGCTTCTGGTAATGCAGATAAAAATACAAGCTTTTGAAAATAAAATCGAACAATGGAACAATCTAAACCCTGAATATAAAGCTATTAATGATGAATTAAGGATTGCGAATATGCGTCTTGGCGAGCTTAACAATGAAAAAGTTAAAATAAGACTAGAGAAAAGAGAAGTTGAAAAACAATTAAAGGAAATTCCTGTAGAACACACCCAAGCAAAAGTAAAAGCTGAAAAAATACTAGCTGAACTCATAACAAGAGAAGCTAAAGTTGACAATCGAATTGAATACGAAACATGGTAAGATCAGTGAGGCACGTGAAAGTCTGGCTACGACTAGGTCTCTTCGTGATGTAATTTCCGATCCAGAATTGTCACTCAGGCTGAAGCTGACAGAGTTATTTAAACGAAATGGTATTACAATCGCTGCAATACTGACTGCCCTTGGAATGACAATATCAACAATTGCCCTGGCTGTGACTAAAGGAGGAGGAGGAGCGGGAGCAGGGGGAGGAGGAGCAAACGCAGGAGGTTCAGGTCCACCCAAAGTATATACAAAAGCGAAAGAAATTGTAAAGCAATTTGGCGAATGGTTAAAAACATTGGCTGCAAAAAGTGCTGCTGCAATACCAGGTTTAATCGGCTCCCTTGTCAGTTTTCTATTAAAAACAGCAGGATCGGTGGTCGGATTTGTCGGAGAACAGCTATGGATATTTTTAACTGGTTTAACATTAGTCATTATAAATAAAATTATGTATTAATATATGACACCCCTACGGCATCGACATGTTTGGTGAAAAGAATATTGCAAAGTTTCTTTCCAAAAATAAAGACCTGTTTGGTTTCTCTGTCGAATTGGAATGGTGCAAACTCCGACGAGTAAATCGACATATACTTCGAGCAAATCCAGGTGTCCGACTCAAAGATGATAATCTATATCATAACATTTTAGCTTTCGTGAAGGAATGTCAGAAGACTAACTTCTTTAAGCGACTAGAATTCATAGCTGTATTCCAGGATACTGAGGATGACCAAGAGGCTCATCATCTCCAAGAATATTGGGTCCTTCGATTGATTCGCGACACAGGCAATCGATTTATCTTTCAGTCAGACGGAAATATTTATGTAAAGATGTGATTTATTTTCTTTTTTCTTCTACTATATACATTACACGAAAATGGGGTACGATAGAACATTATCACCGACTTTCACCAACCGAATACCGAATGGAACGAAGTCAGAAAGAACTCATCATGTGATTGCTCATAATCCAAGTGAGGCAGATCCAGGCCAGACACTTATCATACGATGTCCGAAGTTAGAAAGCGGAGTACTCTTAGTTCCTAACACTTTCGACCTGGTTTTTGATCTCGAAGTAATGGGAGGTGGAACTACCCGTGTAGTACAAAATGTTGCAAAAAATTTGGTGGAGCGTATGAAACTCACATTTGAGGGTCAGACACTTTTCGATTTGAATAAATATAACCTTATTGAATGTTATCGCGATCTCTTCAAACATAAAAAGGAGAGAACGAACATGACACTGTACGGAATTCAGAACGAAAATCTAAGAAAATTAAGAAGCGGTGCGACCGATGCAGATGCCGCCGTCGTGGGCGATAAGTTACTTTTCGACACATATAAAACAAAATATGCTATTCGTCTCACTCATCCCCTCGTGACAGGTCATGGAGTTGCATATCCAAAAGCGTTAGGGAGTCATATTGAATGGGAAATTACGTTGGCACCCGCCCCCAATAATTGTCAGTAATCAGTTTATTACAACCAATTATAAATTAAAAAACATTCAAATGGAATACGAGACAATTTCTGACCTCGATCTCGCGAGGTCAACTGCTGGTTATTACAACGGTGGAAAAAGTTACCTTTACGAGCATATACATTATTTTAGAACAATCCCATTCAAAGAATCGGACACGGTTATCAATGAAAATATAAATGTACCACGACGTAGCATTAGAGGTATCGCTATACTCTTCACTAAAAATCAGAATCAGCAGAACTGAACAGTGAACTTTTCATTAACCCCTCCATTGAATCTGTGTCTGTATGATTGAAGGCATTGCAAATAAAGTGTACGCTCAGAAGATGATACCAAGACAATTTTGGCGAGAGGTGCGACGGTATTTTGCTGAAGATAAAGATTGGTGTGAAATTGATATAGATGAGGCCGATTATTTGAAGAATAAATTCTGTCTGTTTATCGATCTGCGTAGCTTTAAAGATATTGAGTTTCATGGAAATGGTTTAAAAGTAATGAACACAAAGGACGGAATTCAACTTGAGATCCTGAAGAAAGATACCGCGTGGGTTGGCGATGACGCTCACAATGATAATATATTTGCCCACATTTATGTTATCAGTGATGCCCAGGTCACTGTTGAAAATAGTAGATTAATGTCTTTACAATATTAACCATGACCCGTCGTCCGTCCTATCGGCCATGTTTCTGCCAGCCATTCGCCCGTGTCTGGATTATATAACTGCACACGTTTGATATCATTTGGCGCCATCATGATTTTACTACGCTTTTCACTACGGATTTCTCCAGCCTTTTTCCGTACAAACTGTACAAACTGTGCCGGCTCGGGCTCCTTCCCAGTTTCAAACAGATCTTTATAATCTTCAAAGTTCAAATGTTTTCTAACACAAACATCTTTCACCCCTTTATTTTTTTCGTCTCCGAAGTTGGAGTTCGAAAAGCATACACTTTCGAGCGTATGCCGACAAAATCAAGAATAGGTTCACCATTCAACTCATCTTTAAATTTACCTATCACTTTTTTATTAATCTTCGGAAAGTTGGGGACCACCATGGGACCGCTCATCCCACTAGTATCATATATAGACTTCTCACCATTCTTTTCCACATCTTCTCGGACTATATCATTGAAAGTGTGACGCGTGGCCGCGGATCCGGGAGGTATTGGTACACTGTAAACAAAACTGTCAGTATCCATGTAGGCTAATCGTATTCCAGGGAACTTGACCCGAAAGTAATTGTAATGCGTCTCATACATAAGCAGCTTAGAAAGTTCCAGTACTGCGGCGCCGATGAAAACTGGTTTTACATATCTATGCTCATCCGTTTTCAGTTCCAGTAGGGCACTGTCGCAGGAATCGCCATCCTCTTCGGAAGTTATGAAAGTTATATGTTTCATCTTTGGATTATACTTCTGAATCTTTTTACGGCCGGAACCGCGGTCCGAAAACAATTTAAAGTCTCTGTACTTTCGAACATCCTCTATTGTCTTACCGAACATTGCATTATTCATCAGCTTATAGAAATTCTTTTCAAATCTGTCCTCCCCTTTGCCCTCATTTTAGTGTTAAAGTCAATATATTTCGCGAGACATGGAGCTTCATCGAAAGCAAGCACCCGATAAATCTTTTTCAATCTCATTCCCATCCGAAGATAGAATTCCAGCAACTTGTAGTGTAAGACATAGGACTCTCTATCCATCACACTTGTAATCAGTCGACCGCCCTGCCTCGGAAATTCATAGTGATGCGGCGCTAATGGTAAATCCGAATGTTCTTCATGTAATTCGACCGGATATTCTAAGTCTACTTCTAGAAAACTTGGTGGAAAGGTGGCGTCGGGTCCCCAATCAAATCCTGCTCCGTCATTCTGAGCAGACCATTCTAACAATTCTTCCTTCGTCATCCAATGAAGTCCGCCCGTAGGCATTGCCTGACTCATTGCCCAGCCGTAGAGATTGTTTGCATCGAGATATTTTATTTCGGTCACCGGCTTCTCTGGATCGTAATTCCCGCCAGTGGCGCGGCCGCAGGATGATTGTCTGTAAATAATGAATATTACACTGGCTGATACCTCCTCGAATCCCCCTCTGTACGAAATTCATCTGCTCAGCATCTTGAATGAGCCCAAATTTATTACCCGTGTAAAGTAACATAGCATCCCATGTCAAGCCAGGCGCTGACATGTAATGGGCCGGATCTAACTTATATGCTTCTAAACATGTGTCACGGAAATTTTCAAATATATTTGCAAGAAGTAGAACGTCAGTCTCACAATAGAATTCCATATAATCACGAATCGTCTTACATCCAACTTCGTCCCATACTCTTAATGCATGTTCGTAATCGACTCTGAAATCCCTCTTCTGTCAATTCGCTATAAAATTCCCCCCTCTCCGGGAGCTCACCCTCTCCCAGTCTGTCAACCGAGTCTAAATATTCGTAGGGGAAGAAACCTTTCGCCCTTTGAATGTCCGGGTACGAAAGTGGGGCCGCCGTCCATCCGTGGTCCGGCACAGTTTTTGCCAACTTCGCCAATGACCCCATCATCAACTGAGCACTGTCCATAAACTTTATAGAAAATAAACGTCTCTTTATCTCCCTCTTCCCTCCGGCAACAACAATTGAGCCACTAAAAATAAATGTTTCGAGAGACCCATAATTCCACCATTGCTCGTCTTAGCTATTAAATTTGGCTCTTGTCCGGGACCATCATCTATTTCATGTAACTTTTTCAAAATAAAAGAACCATCGTATCCCTTGAGGTTGTGAAAGTAGATAGGAATGGTTCTCGACGGGCGACAACCCTCGCAATAGAAGGTCGCCTCCTCCTTCACTACTCGGTATCCTGCCGGCTCTCCACATGCAATACAGACTGGATCACATCCGTCGCGCCGGTAATTAGAAGGATCCCTCATCGGTATTATTTTCCAATAATACGATTTCGAATAATACTCGGCCCGTTCTTTATATCCTTTAGAAAGTCTGTAACACAGGAGAGACCTGTGAATGTTCTTTACCATAAACAGTGGGTCGGCCCGGGCCCCACCCCCGTTCCACCATAACATACGAAAGACAAATGGAATGTGTCGACCGGCCCCTTCTCAATAATTGCCTCAGTATCTGCATAGACGACGTAGGGGGCGGGGACCTTCTTCCGATGTCCTTCGAATTGACACACTTCCTTAGGAAAAACTGGCTGGGCGTCGTCTGTTCCACAGTACACCTGATGTATTTCTAATTCTTCTGTTGACTTAAAACCTCTTTTACAAACCGGGCAAATACACTTCTGTCTGCGCTCATTCTTTCGATTAGTATGAGAATTAAGAAGACGATTTAACGCAGTAATTGGAACGAAGTGAGAACGGCCGCCGTCGCCAACTATCAGTAAGATATTTGCTATTTGATCCGTTCCGACAGGGGCTCCGCTATATAACACAGTTATGTCGGACGGGGCTGGATCGGACTCGTGGATCTGAAACACTTGAAGTTTCGTGCCCGGATTTTGCTGCTCGAAGCGCCTGAATACAGTCAGATCGGCGGGCGTGGGAGTGGGTATTCCCTCCCAACAGTAGTCAGCAATAAATGGGATGTACGTATCCCATTTTCTCCTTACCTGACCACATTTCTTTTTGCGAAACTCAGGATCGACCAACTTTATACTTGCTACGACAGCATACTGAAAACAATTCTCAGCCCCACTGGTAGAATAAGATCGCTAACACAATGCTTATTTTTAACCATCCGGGAAGTTGGACTGTGCCAGCCCCAGCCCCGAGTAAAACTTCTACTAGAATTACTTCAAAATTAAGTATCTCCTCGAGAACGAGACCAGAACCCTCAACATTTTCAATTGTATCAAGCATACGATCGTAGCGATCTATTAATTGTTGCCCCACATCCGATCCCGATCCTCTTACATCTTTTGTGTATGTATCTTTTAATTTAACAGGCAATATACGAATTTGTGTATTACCAGTTTTCGGATCCGATAATTTGACTTTCATTTCGGTATAAACAGAGTACATCTTTCGTTCCGTTTCTTTAACCATACCTTCAATATCCACCAGCTCCCCGATATCCTTGACTCGCTTGACTTCAGGAAATTCTTTTCGTAAAACTGCATCATCGAATGCTTTTTGTAAGCGGTGCCTAACATCAATATCTCATCCATAATAATCTTTATGATATATACTATCCTAAAAATTTTAAAAAGAAAAAAAATAATTATTCTATGATAGGTCATCAAAATCCACTATAATATTTTTGTCAGCATTTATTTGTTTATATATCTCACCTAATCTTTCTAAGTCGACTAGTTCTTCCACATCTTGAATTTCTGGTTTATTAGGCGCAGCACAAAATATTAATCTCTCAACAGTGAAAGAAAGAGCACGCTTACTTAAGCGCGGTTTAAATGCTAAGAATTCTATCTTACTACCTTTTCGGATATTACGAGGTACAATAGCAGGATTTTCTCGGACTGGTAGTAACGGACTCACTGTTTTAAAACCGCAGTCAATTTCTTGAACCATATCAATACATGTAGCGCTTTTAAACTGAAATTTAAAATACGCCACTGGCTGCGCCCCGCGCTTCCGAGTATATTTTAGATGGATTGTAAAATCCGCAGGAATATTCTTGGAGTGAGCGGCTAGGCTTGCAGCATAACTTTTAGCAGTAGATGCATCGAAACTTTCACCTAGGGTACGGAATATTATTAAATCGGTAAACTTTTGAAGACTCGGTTGCCAACGGACACACACCCCATCGCATGTAGCAGGATCACCTCCCGAACCGTACTTAGGTCCGATGGGGAAAACTACTTCTAGCTCACTGTCTACGTATATGAAAGGATCTACATATTCACCAAATACTAATTTGCCTCCATCATCAATTTTGATGTTTTCTCCGGTTTCAAGTATTTTATTGCATCTGAAATAGAAAGGATTGCCATTGTCTTATCGTATATATCTTAATAAAAAAAAAATTTTAAAAAATTTCTATGATATAGTATCCCAAAATGTCATACATATTCATAAATGGACCAACTGGAAGTGGTAAGAGTTACGATGCAGTAAATTTGGATCCGTATCACGTACCAGAATTTGACACTAGTTTTTCCAGCAACATTGCCGACTTTTATAATGGGCGTGTCACCCCGTTTCGATTGCCGATTTTCAGAAACAGTTTATAGAACATACGCTTAGTTTACAATGTCAGGCTGGGAGGAGGAGGGAGGGGGATGGGGGCCTCCCTTCAGAACAATACATTATTTGTGACTCTTCCATAATTCAACATCTAACTTTTTCTAGAATCCGGGGCGTTTCCACGGAGTCGGAAGAAAAAAAGATTGTTTCTAGAGCATTTGACCATTTACCCAGTTCATTATCATATTCAAAGATATGCCTTGGGATTATTGCAGGCGGAATGTGTTGACTCGAGCCAGGTCATACGAAATCACCGTACCGCCTTAAAAGAACTAGAAGAGATTCACAACAAGTTCAAACAGACTTTCTTAGAAATTTGCCACGACTACAGACTTCCATGTTTGGTAATTCGGAACGCTCTTACCCCCCTCGTTCTCAAGAATATACTTAATCCAACAATTGATACCGAGACAGTCGGACCAGTAGAATATCCACGAGCTTTTGACTTTGGAATTGCATGGAGCGGCCCTTCGGCACGCGATAGCGGCAGCCAGGGATTTTTAATAGACGGTTTCAAGGAGGAGGAACTTGAAAAAGCGTACTTCCCACCTGGTCAAGAACAACTAGAACAACCTCGAGTCTCACTAAAGAACCTACACAAACTTCTTAACGCTTGTGAATCTGTGTGTGCTTATAATGCTTCGTTTGACCTACGAGCACTTGACATTATGAAACCCTACGGTTCTGTAACACCGGACTTTGAAGTTACTTGTCTATGGCTCATGTCAGTTGTGTACATTATACTTCAACCAGAACTTATAGATAAAGCTGAAAAAGGGGGACTCGAAAGAACGGACTATGGAACATGAGAAGTCGTTTTGAAGATCTTGCAAACTTAATATGTGCCTCCGGAGGAACCGAGGGGCCCCACCTCATCCACATACGGCCGAAAAAGATGCAGTAAGTGAACATTACTTACGACAGTACATGATAAATACTTGGCCAGGTGGGGGGTGGAAGTGGGGTGGTAAACTGACACTTTCGGCTTTCAAGAAATTAAGACTTTTTCCATGGTACTTATTGAATAACTTTCGTAAATACTTACGTTAGTACTTACGTAGTACTTACGTAGTACTTGACAAGTACCATGGACAGGAACTTACGAAGTACTTACGTAGTACTAATAACATTTTCCTCTGGCTCCCAACTATTGAAACTTTCTGGATAACCTTTCCATTTTATCAGATAATATTTCTTTCCTCTAATTTTTTTCGTCTTCAAAATTCGTTCTACTCTGTACAGCTCGTCGCGTTCCGAAAGGGCGCTCTGAAGTTCATCGGAGTAGAAAGTGCCGAGTATTTCCTCTCCATTCAGATCTTTTATTTTGTAAACTGGTGGCGTTCCCAAGCCAGCTGCGTACACAACTTTTGAAACCACGAAAATCTCCTCTGTCCAATTTGGTAAATATCCTTTCTTGAAAGTGGTCTTGTATTTTGTAATTCGGACCCGTTCTCCCGGCTTGAATTCAGGGTTGGCTCCCCCGGCTGCTAACTCAGGACCGAATAGTGTATAAAATGCCTGCCAATCGTTCTCCTCTGTTACGTCCCTGGGTTTCATTTTGATACTTCCGTGAACGGTGTTATTGTAATCTCAAGAAGGTGGGGTAGAATAGAAAGCCATTCACGTGTCTGTCTGTATGTAAAGTATTTCCACATCATCGTCTTAAGCGTCCGATTAAAACGTTCAACGACGCTAGCTTTTTGTCACTGTAGGTATGAAACCAGTGAATTCCCACCTCCTCCAACCATCCCTGCATTTTTCGGATTAGTAAATTCCGCCCTCATCTGTCTGAAGTTTGTCGGGCCTTCTTCCGGATTTCTTAATTATGTCTTGTAGTGCCTTCAGAGTATCATCTGCCGTTTTGACTGTATCGGCCTGGCCCATGCGTATTTACTGAGCACATCGATTACTGTTAGCATGTATCGAATGTTACGGTTCTCTTTTGCGAACGGGGGAGGGAATTCCACGAGATCCGCTTGCCACTGTGAGTCTATCGATGTTACAAAAACGCGTCGGCCGCCCGGAAGGCACCCCACGAGTACGAGGTACCGGTTTATGTAGATTATAGGTTAGCTGAGTTTTTAACCACTCCTGCACCTCTTTCTTGGTCACTTTCAGTCCGCTGGAGCGTGCTGCGTCATATAATTTTTGTACACCTCCAAAACCAGTTTTGGGTTGTAATATAATTCTCTAAGAGTGCCTTCGGGGGTGTCGCCTTTGGTGTTCCTATCGGTAGAGCCTTCAGCTTCCATAATTGCTATATTATACGAAAAATTTTATGCCGTACGGATGCCGTAAACGAAATACTAGTTTACTGAATTGTGTATTTTGCAATTGATTGATTAGTGAATCTGCCTTCTGTTTTGACATCCTCATTCCATATTGTTTTATAATAGAGTTGATGTCTATCTCGCTCGGTGTGAAAAATAGTACTAACATCTGTATGTTTTCCCTGAATGGTTTACTAATACTAGTATATTGTTGAGTCAGAACCCAGACAGATAATCTGTCATGTCTTGAGCTGAAAGCAATTTTGACTAAATTGTCACTGCGCTTCTTCATATCTTTGCACGCGGCGCAGTCGTCGAGTACTATTAAAGTGTTTGTACCGGCCCATTCCTTATGTACGAAGGCTAGTGTATCTTCCACAGCATCGTGTTCGACCGGAAGCACGAATACGTTGTCATCTGTGAAAATGAATCTTTTATTGTACGTTTCATTGTTCATGAATGTCGGACAAATGAAAACTATATATTCGAATTTCCTTAAGTACGGACCGGTGAGGAGGTCCATTACAAATTCTTGTTTTGCCAGAACCTATCGGTCCAGTTATAATCATGTTGAATGGTGGGGTTGCGAACATTTCCATCGGATCGGATCTATATACTGTAAATTAATGAATCTCTTCTAGTTCTTTTAAGTTACTGGCTCGAGTTAGAATATTCCAGTACCTACAATAGTAATGAATATTGCTAAAGATAGCAAACCAATTTTACCATATTCGTGAATAGGGTCTGCGCTGGTCACGGCTGCTGCCTTCGTTCCGAAGCGTTCCGAAGGGGGTGGAGGGCCTTGGGACCGAATCCGAGTCGTGTCATTGTGAGGTGACTCTCCGGGCTCGTCCTGCCACTTCACGGGATCCCCCCCCTCCCCTCCTCCTTCCATCTCGTGTACAGCACTTTCTCGAACTTCCGTGTTTATATCACCGTTCACTCCGAAGACCATAGATTCTGTTGCGTATTGCAATTCATTATTATAACCTGAGATTGCCGGGCCCGAAAGGATGACCATCTCAGACGGTAAGAGAAGTAAATTGGGCGAGACTGCCATATCAAGTTTGACACCAGTATTCATTATTGTGTCTTGATATCGCCTATAACTGATTACTTTGTCTGTATTACGAATTTCATCTTCGAGGAGAACGCCGAATTCTTTTCGGACTTGCTCTGCACTGCCAGTATCACCCACTATGGTACTGCGAATATTCGCTTGTGCGCCAAGTATGCAATATACGTAGGCTTCAAGGCTTTCGTTGAGGCGGGCGAGACCGGCCTTTGTTAGTCCCGAGTCTCCCTTCAGAGGAATGAAAACTATTATATTGTCCCTCCGATCCATCATTTCGGAAGAAATAATAGTGCGGTCGTTCTTTGTCGGACAGTACATGTTTTTTCTTTCCAAAAATGGTATGTGTATAGAAAACGCCTCCGTCGGCGGAGAGGAAAAAGTCATGACCGTTGTATATCGCTTTTGGCTGTCGAACGGGACCACGATTAGTGTAATATTCATATCATAACCAAGACCTTTATTTTGACCTTTTCGATAACGAAAGTCGGACTTCGTTGGACTTATATTTCCAAATTCAGTACATAGAAGTTCATATTGGACGAGATTGTACGGATTGTCGCCCGCTTTGAAGGTGGGGGTATCGTCTGGAAGTGCAACGCCCATTTCGTGAAGGATCCGACGTATTGTAAAGTATACATGGAAACGGCAGAATGATCGTATTTGGGGCGGAAATTTCTTATCAAAGAGATGGGCGAATGATATACCACAACCAGTAGTGCTACACCATACAGCGAAATTCAGTTGCTGGTCCCAGTATTTCATCTTTGGACTGCCCAGCCAGACATTACTTTCTTTGCTGTTCTATGAGTGATTACGTTATCTTTGAACACATCCCGTGGATGAAAAGTAAATTTATCTGTCGGCGTTACATATATTTCTAAGTCCATGAGAATAGGTTTTATTCCCCCGTCGGTTTGGAAGGGGGGTATCAGCATGCTGTACTGCGGTATGCTCGTCTTATTCAATTGAAAAGCAACTGGGAATAGGTCTGTACTCATTATTCGTGTTTCTATATACAGATAGATTTAAATGGAGGAGAATTTTTCCGATCCTTCGGAATCGTACTAACATTCCAGACCATGTTAATCATTATATTTCGGATTCAGGTTTAAACGAATTTTTATTTTTTACTAAGAATAGATAACATACTGCAAACAATGGAGAATTTAATAAAGTCATCGGCAAATACAACTGTGGCACTACCAACCGCAGCGTCGGACAATAATCGATCCATAATAGAGACAAAACGTGAAAAAATACTCTGTGTCATCGCAAGTGGTCAAAGTAAGTTATTTTTGGTAAGGAGATTACAGTTGTTGACGTAGAAAAATGGAGAGATGAAACGGTGAATAAAGCATTTAAAGTCTATGAAGCGAAATACAGTTCTCTTATAAGTGATAACATCACTCAAAGTTTCATAGATCTAGGAGCCCGCGCAATCAGTCAGGTAGTTCCAATCGATGATCGAACAAACTATGCCACTGATCTTAAAAAGGATTTTATTCTAAACAGTGAAATAAAAAGATTATCAGGACGGATAGCGTACACGTGGGGCCCCATATTGCTCTAATTTCCACCGGTTTAATTACGGGTAAACATTTAAATTTTAAAAAAATCGGGTTTAATATAGTACCTGAAATAAATGGATTCACTTCGCCGACTCAGCAAACGCTTCCGCCAGGGACTCCGTCAGCAGCCCCGCCGACGGAGCCCACACCGCAAACGACTCCGTCAGGGACGATCTTCCTACGCCACAGCGCAACATAGAGAAAGTGACGTTACCGCCGAAGCATCCAGGGAGAGTTGCTGCGGGCAAGAAATTAGCGGAATGGAACAGGAAAACAAGGAGAAGAAACTAAAAGCAATGAAGGGGGAGGGAGGGGAGGGAGTGATGCGGTAGCGACAAACTGTATAAGCCTACCTCCTACAATGAAAGAACAGTGTGATAATAATTCACGCTGGTATAATAAATGTTATCTTGTTTTAGGAATTGTGGGAGTTTCATTGACTGCATTAGGACTATATTGGGGGCGTGCTCGACATACCCCCTGTCCCGTTAATCGATCGAGTCCAGATCGGAAAGATCCTCCCCAAAATAAGAAAGCGGAAAAAACAGAGCCAGTAGCGGCTCCGGGGGCCAGCTCCTCTACATTGTATGAGATGGATTAACTCCCCATATTTTTTTATTTTTTATTTTATATACTAGTCAGCAATCATGGATATTAAAACAGTTGTAAACACAATGTACGATGGTATTGTAATCGCAGGACTTGCGATGGGATATCTTATGATCTCCAGCAAATTTCTGAAAATAGAGGTTGGCGATCCAAGTCGTCCAAATTTGACTCGATTGGCAAAATTAGGTGGTGCGACTGCTGCTGCGGTTGCGACCAAAGATCTCCTTGAACAGAAAAATATTATTCCTGCAGAACCTTATACTGTGTAATGGGCACCTTCGGAATAATAATAATATTCATCGAACATTTATACTTAGTAATATATACAGCGCACAACAATGATCATTTGGATTGAAAGCAAAAACAGGTGAACCTGTTACTGTTAATTTTACCCTTGTGATGCACGACACAGTTTTACGAAGATAAGACCTGCTAGAGTGCGGAATGCGTGAAGCAGAAGACAGAGTTACGAAGAATAAAGACTGCTAGAGTGGGACTATATAATTCATGGCATAACATAACATCGACGAATAATGTAATAAAATATCAAGAAGGTGACCAACCGAAGAAGACTAAATCAATACGTCCAGGTAACTACAATATCGATACGTTAAACAAAGCAATCGGGTTGAAGCAAAAAATTAATTTTGAAAAACATCTGCCGACAAACCATGTTTATCTAACTTTGGCTAAAGATATTAAAGTCTATTTCAATGCCACAGGTAGCTTCGCCAACGTCGTCGGCTTTTCAGATAAACCTGAGGACAACCCAGTTATAAAAAGTACTATGAGTCCGAAGAAAGTGGATTTCTTAACAGTCACTAAATATATAGTTCATTCAGATGTAGTCGATGTTACTGGAAATTATGTTTCATTTGGTTCGGGTGCCTCCGGAGGATACATACAGGGGAAAGTATCGAACTGTTTACAAATACTTCCCATCCGGGATACGAGAGAAATAAGTGAAAAGGTTACTTACGATTTTAAAAACGGAGCAATTTCTATGCCATTGAGAAAAGGGGGAGATTACATGAATTCAATGCGTATCTGGATAACAGATCAGGATGGGAACATGATCGATTTCAATAACTGGCCAATTAGCTTTTGTATTGAATTATTGTAGTCCCGAAGCTTCCGAGGAGCCCCTACCGGTGTAACCCTATCGGAAGATAAACCATCCCACGACTAATCCTCCAGCAATATAGATCATCTCATATTTCTTTTGCTCAGGACTGGGTTGATAATAATCTGAGAATTGCGCTAACGCTTGCGCTGGACTTGACGTAGAGTTGCTTTGCACCGCTTCTGCTTCTTCCAGGATTTCTGCATCTGTATCTCTTAATTCTGCCGCAGCATGTGCATCCTTTGCTTGATTTTCTCTTTCCCAGTCAGCCTGTAGTAATCTTTTTTCTGACCAGACGTTGCGATCATGTTCAAATTTTTCTAATGCTTTATCATGTCGGACTTTCTCTTCAATAAGAGCCTCACCATTCCCAGAAAGCTTTTGTCCGATAATATTTCCTCCTGTGAATGCCGTTGCATTTAATACAGCACCGAGAACTGTCATTCCTATAGCTGAAGCCATGATGTTATTGTATATTACAAGGTATTATTTTAATTTTCACTGTATATAGGTCCCTACGGAGTATGTCTGATCCAAGTGGCTTCGGTCTAGGTACAATTCGTATGCAAAATCTTGAGCTTGAAGATCTGAGTGATGTTAAAGTTAACAATAATACTAAGATGGCTGCTAATCATAATAAGGATTACGTCCTTCGTTATAAAGACCGCGAAAAATATTTCGTTTTAGCCAATGCCGCGGGCCACCCCACGAGCATGCTGTAGAATTTCCGAACTTAAAGACATTGATGAAACTGTAATTGACGCCACAAAGGCTTCGAATGATTCTACTCCTTTTGCTCTGACATGGGATTCGGCTAGTCAGAAATTCATGCCTTATAATGTGCCGCGTAACATCTTAGATATATTGGATAGTGAAATTGCAGGAGGTGTTGCTGAACCACCAGGAACTCCGAATGTGATTTTTTTTGATAGCAATGTAAACAAATATAAATTGTTAGATTTTCGTAGTTGGCTTACTCCTACGAATCCATACATTGCACTTCTTGGTATACCAATTCATCTTAAAATTAGTCCTCTTAATACAATAATGAAGGCAGATAATACACTAAGAAGGTGGATAAACGAGGGGGAGAATTATTGCTCGTATACAGCTAGCGGAGTTCCAGTTAGATTATTTTGGGACACAACTTTAAAGAAACTGGGTCTTAAAAGTGTCGGTGATGAGGCAGCTGTTCTCACTTTACAGACAGTAAATCAACAGATGACTGATAATATGAAAATACTTCAACATGGTACAGTTCTCATTAGATGTGTAAAGTTAGCTACTGGAGATGAATTTGACGATTTGGTGGATATTATGCTATGAAAACAGATAACAGAACAACTTGTGATATTATCATAAGTATTGATAAAGATCGGGGAGGGGAAATGAGTATTGAATGTTTTGTTGGTGGGAATAGAATAGAGAACGACTTAGGAACTACATTTGTACGTAGAGATAAAAGAGTGAACACTTTAGATATCAGTACCATTCATCTGAAACGTCTCATATTATTTGAAGTAATGGTCTTCCGTCACATTTAAGTTCAGAGGAAATTACTAAAATTTTATCTATCAGGTGAACAAGTTCGTACCGATAGGAACTTCGGTTCAGACCTCAGTCATGCAGTTGGAAAAAATTCACATCAGCTAGACTCCGCGACTGGCCGGCCGGATGACAACGGGTCCTTATATAGGCTAGTTTGATGGTGATGACTCACACGGAATTTCCCGTACACCTTCGGAACGTGTATAAACATGCTCAGCAGGCCCGCTTAGTTCAGGACAATGCACTGCTGCACGTGCCGTGAGTTCGTATATAGGTCAGGGTTATACTTTAGTTACATGGATGGTTAAATTTTCCTTCGCTTCATGTAGATAAATGAATAAAATGGGTGTAAAATTCTTATTAATCCAAAGTACACGTTTAATTTACTACTTAATCTTGTTTGCAATTAGCCTTATCCTTGCTGCTGAAGCTAAAATCTATTTCGTATCCTCTGCAATATAGATTACTGAGGTATTATTAGAGGCCAGATATCCGAAAAAGTGGTTGAATTACCAACAATGGATGAAGGTGAATTCAAAGTTGATAGTGAGAAAACTAAAACCAACAATGCTGAACTGGATCCTGAAATCGATGACACCCAACATGCATCTGTAACAAAGACAGATGACAAAGATCAAACAGGAGGAGAATTGATCGGTGATGAAGATGATAAGGAGAGTGAACCGATGGACTGTTCAGATCAGACGATGGCAGAGGTAGATGCTGCCAATTCTGGTGAGGATGAGTTATCAACATCGGAAAAGCAAAATTCTCAGCCAACCAACGATGTTGACTTGTCAAGGTGTCTGGAAACGTTACACTATTCAAACGAGACTCCAGAAGGGCTGAAAGTATCGATCTACATCGCCGATATAACTCACGAGGATACAGATGTTATCGTGAACGCAGCAAATTCTAGTCTACAGCATGGCGGAGGCGTGGCATGGGCTATCGTACAGACCGGTGGTGAGATAATCCAGGAGCAGTCAAACTGTATCGTCGACACGTATGGTCATTTGCCTGTCGAGACAGTCTGTCATACCACCGCGGGAAATTTGAAAAGTAAACATGTCATCCATGCTGTTGGACCGATCTGGAGAGAAGATAAACGACGTTGTAAAGAGCAACTCTTCACCTGCTTATGAAAATATTTACATATGCATCACGGATCTTGAAAGCAAAGTCACTGGCGATTCCTGCTGTAGGAGCAGGTACGTGATGCTGTAGTGTGGTACATTAGATGATACTGTTGTAGTAAAATAGATCCCGTCTATGACATGAATTTGTCATTTAGGGTGATTTATAATTAGGTCTACGTTTCTGTTAGACTAACTTGACACTACACATCGTGAAAATAAATCGTGAAGCATTAATTTCAACCTGATCAAACTGTGTAAATGAGAACAACAGTTCTCTCTGAGATCGAAAAGTGCTGCATCATTGACAGTGATGCTGAGAGCTTCATATAATTAGGCCCTACATGTATAAATCCAGTGATTTCTTGATCAAAATGACGATGTTAAATCCATTTTTTTTGCAAATTTGACTTATTTTGTTCGTTTCTCCCTTCCAGGTCTATATGGAATACCTATTAGTATTTGTGCACAAATTTTCCACAGAGCAATAATCGAATTTTCATCTAAACGTGAGGAAAACACGATCCTGGAAGACATCCGTATCGTTCTCTATGATGTAGAAGCAACGGGCGAATTTCTGCTAGAGTTTTGTAACACTGAACCTGATGATACCGATGCTTTAGGGCTCAAAATCGATCGTTCCAAACTGGATCAGGAATTGAGCGACCTTGAACCAATTACCGTCGCCTTACCAGATCGTTCAACTGAGCTACATGACAACGCTACATATTTACCGGGCAGCATACACAAGAAGTCAACTGGAGGAGTCGTTCTGCTCAGTACGAACGTGAAGAAAATAAACCCGGCAATGGACAGAGATAAAATTGCAACGTCCGTGACAGCGGGGGGCATATGTAAAATATGTTCAAAGGACAAAGCAAGCTTGAAGTCGATGAACTGCTGTAAGGAGACTCTGTGTGATAACTGTTTCAAGAATCATTTTAAACGTAAAGGAAAGTGTCCATTTTGTACTACGCTGGTCTTGGTGATAGAGGGATTGCAACCTCCAGACGGTAAAATGGATTTTAAAAAAGAAAGCGAATATGATCTGCCTGGATACGAGAACGCTGGCTCCATTGTTGTTGATTATTATTTTCCTGATGGAGTCCAAGAGGTGAGACGTCTTCCAATTTTTAATGATCTTCAATCTATACTCATCTACTCATCCTGTAAAACTACAAAATAAATACTAGTAAACTATTTCATCATATTTCATTTCCAAACATTTCTTCCATTGTGCCTACACAGACATGCTAATGCACAGATATAACAATACTCTTCATACTCAAATCTAATCCATCGAACGACTAAAATCGTCTTCATACTTTCCGACGTTCTGAAAGTACCAACATCGACGTATTTTCCGAAAGTAACTACATCAGATCTTTCAGTGTTTTTAACAATGACTAAAGTTATGTGGAAATCTGTCCTCTATTGTATCAGAAAGGTCATCCAAATCCCGGGAAGCCTTATAATGGTATGAGACTCAGAGCTTACCTACCGGCAAACGGACACGGTTTAGAAGTCCTGACACTTTTACAGAAGGCTTTTGACCATCGCCTCCTGTTCAAGATTGGAACGACAGAAAATGAAAACAGTGTGGTTTCAAATGATGTACACCACAAGACAAATCCAGCTGGAGGACCTGCTAAGTAAGTTTTTATTACCGTTCAATGCCGTTACTCTCCGATATTTTCAGTGTTGTTAGGGATTGAATCTGTCTGATACTCGACCATATGTTTGGTTGTGCATTTAATTTTGAGAAGGCCATTCGCTGTGCAAGTTTGATAAATTATCATTTAATACAAATAATACATGTAACCGTTATTTCGAGAAACCGACTCAGATATTGACCGTGATTACACAACAAAACTTAACTGTGCAAAACCTAAAATAGATTAGCGGATGTGTTCTCAACAAACTTGAAATCATCTTTGCTACAAAGATTGACATTTTACTGAAGATACCTTTTGATCCGGGTATCTTTATCTTACTTGTCTTTGATTGACTGTTGACGCATTATTTATGACAACTTCTACTTGTTTTCACAGCCATGGATATCCTGATTCAACGTATCTAGACAGAGTTAAAGAAGAACTTGCAGCCAAAGGAGTCCAGTAGGGGAATCATTGTGTCACAGGCATCGTTGGAAGTGTATAGTGGCATCCTATAAGAACCATTGCATGTATTCTCCTTTCTTAAAGATACCCAGTTTCATTTCTAAACCGGAGACATTACCGTCAGATATCACCATATGTTATTACTTTTAAATGTGTTAGCTTTGTTTTTCAGATTCTATTGTAGTCACCATAAAGTGGCCGATTCTCCCTCTATAACGCAGACTACCGACCAATGTACGTGTGAAAATACGTGAATGCGTCGGTAGGGACAATTTACATTTTTTAGTGTGCTTTAAAATTTATTTTATTTACAAAGAAACCAACAAATTTAAAATGAAATACATTTTCATTCGGGCAAAGTCACCAATCTTGCATCTTTCATTGTATCTGAGTAAAGCCGTTGGTGGCGTTCATGAAGGTTATTTTATTATTGGTAAGTACGTCCAGCAGGTACATGTTTTAACACAGGGCAAGTAAATTCACTAAATGAACTATGAGAAGGATTTGATAGACTTTAGCTTTTCAATGTATGACAGCAGTCTACAGGGTCCATCACTTGCTTGTCTACGGACGACTTGTTTGTTACACTTGTTTGGATGGATGGCCTGCTACGTATGGCGATGCTTTGGTCAACTAGCACTTTCATTTGTGATATACCAATATACAAAATGAATCAATGTGAAAATGTACATTTTAAAATGGTTTTTGTCCATGTATTTGAAAGATTTACCTTTTTTAATTTTTTGCTAAACACAGGCAAAACAGCTCTTTAGGGTCGTTCATAATATTTTTTTAGTCATTGAAAAGTAAACACAAGGTACAGACACGTGGCTGTTTGATTACGTTCGAGTTGCTACCTGCTCTCAGACTGAATAAAATCGACATTGTAAATTTGCCTCTATCTGTGGACTTAAGATTCATGATATACTTGATACCCCGCTTGTATTTAAATAATTCCGTATCTACAACTAGCTTTGATAATGAAGGTTTACACATTTTTGAGTGTGTCCGGCATCTTTGTGATGCATTCTTTGTCATAGAGAAATTACATATGATGAAATTCCGATAAATCGACAGTTAAATAGGCGTTTCTTCTATACCATAAATTGTACCATGCAGCAAATAATGTTAGCATGCGGTTACATGGACAAAGTTTATTATTCGTTTAGTAATTGCACGACTGCTTGTAATTCTATCAACGTACGACCTGAGAAACATTTATACTGCTCTGCAATTCTAGCACTATACTCCGGTACCGTGTGGGGAGACGCGCAAGTGTCTCAGAGAGACAGAGACAGAGAGATGATTATATTACTGTTGCTTATTATTGATTATATACCAGCAGGGTTGACCAACTCAAACTTTTCGACAGCGTTGAAGTATTCGTATAGTTGTATTTCATTACAATTGTATTTAGAGTATTACATGCCTGTGAAAAGGGAATAAATATATCCTGAAACCAATTTTAGGACATAAATTCCGCGCACATTTCTTTGTGTCAAACTGAAAGTGGTTGGTGTTTGTTGGCAAATTACAGCTGTCAACTAGCAAAACATACTGATTCAGGGGAAGCCAACCAGCCTTTTTCAAAAAATTGTAACCAAAGGTGTTTTCAGTGTTTTAAAGCGTATTACAGCATTTAAAATAATTTTGAGCAAAATAGCATTTCGGAGAGAAATCTAAAAGCTGCTCCCAACTGCCCTCCCGTTATGATTTGAAAAGTTCCCCACACACCAAAAAAAGATTCCCTTTGCCCTTTCCACAACCAAAACTTCCAAGTGTCCCTCTCCCAACCACAGAAACTCCCCAGTTCCCTCTTGCCACAACTAAAGTTCCCCTCCGCCAACACCTATTTTTCCGGTCACAAAAGCGCGCCTTAATAAAAGTAAAAGGAAAATTTTCCCGTCCTCTGGCATTATTGAGATACCCTCTTCCCCATCCACTGACGGAATAAAATAATGCCTTCCCCTCACCGAACCACATGCAAACAGCTTTTCACACGAACAGCTTCATAGTATCGCTTCCCGCTGGTTGTACTTTTGTGGTTATCAAATACACGAGAGTTCACTCCAATAGACCTGATACAGTTCAGATAAGTAGTGGTCCCGTATCTTGTATTTCAAATGCTGCTTGTTATACTTCAATGCACGACACACGTAATACATTGTCATAATCTGACATGAATATGTTATTAATAGATTAATTGGGTTCTGATCCTAGTATAATCGGTTTCTGTGGGAAAGGGTAAGATATGTCAAATCTGCAAATACCTGTACATGGCGGATCGAATGTATCCTCGTCAAATCCAGACGTGAGGTTTACACAAATAAGTAGTATCTCTGCTATTTCGACATAAACTGAAAGTAAATTGAAGGTAAGAGTTTTAATTACTAATTTTATGCAAAAGGAAATGTGCAATATTGACTCTCAGGACAAACAGTGCCGTGTTGTAAAGACGTTTGCGATTTGCCAAGTCAAAGCGACATGACGAATGCTTGACAGAGAAATTTACTCCTATGTCGTTTTATCATCGATATTTTTGAACAGAAATTTGAATATTTTTTTACGGAGACTCGACATGAGCTGATTTCGTGTTTAATTTTAACACTTCTTACATTTCAAGTGTTGATGGCCCTGTGTTTAGCACACCTTAGATATTAAATCAACATGTGTTGTATTCGGAGTTTCTTTCGTGGGTAAAAGTTAGACAAATATTCAACATCCATATGACATGTTATTGTTGTTAATTAATCTTCATTGGCTCAGGAAAAACTGCAGTACAAGACATGTTTTGAATAACAGATACAAGCAGACTACTCACCTGTAGTTTCGATGTTGTAACTAGAAAATATATGCGCCGAAATAATATTCAAACTGCCGAAGGTTTCTAGTCAACTCTTTGATACTTATGGAATTGAATGTTTTAGCCAAGGTGGAAGCAACGGGAACAAATATTGAAATAGAGGGCTTCGAAACATGTTTAAGGAGGGCCCATGATTAAAATTTCACTTAACGATATGCAATGAAGTGAATGACGAATGCCAATTGCATGTATTTTCTACTCGCATCATGACTTCATACACATATTTATACTAAAATATTATATTAAAATAAATGTTTAAAGATTATACCACATGTAAATCGATTATAGCCGGTAGACATGAGCCAATAATTGTGTTCCACACAGGAGGGATATGCTTGATATTGTGAACATCAACGCTGATGATGGCCGATAGAAAGTATAGATTTCATGAAAAGGGAATGGAATCCTTATTGGCGGTGCCTGTATATAAATAAGGATATCAGCTTCTCCTTATAAGGCAATGTTTATTTGTCAAAGGAAAACAAGTCGGAATAGGAAAAGTCATTTAGTCTATAGGTCACAAACGACACCATCTGTTCGCATTCAGCAAAGGAGTAATTTTTGACACTTTTGCAGTCACGTCCCGTCGTCATTTTGTACACTGGAGAGTGGCTTTGTGCAAGTATTCCATGTTTTCGTGATATCTCAAAATGAAAAGAGTGATTTTGTCCCTTTGAAAATAGATTCAGAATTGATAAACGATTTCATCAACTGCAGTTGTCGGCTGTGGTGCTGTATTGCGGTATAACCGCTTGAAAACTTGATCATCACCCTTATCTGTCATTAATTGTTATATTAGTTACTGAATAACACGACTCCGTAAATATAAACTACACACAGTTTCACATTACAAATGCACGTTGTAATAGATAAGAATTTTTGATAAATTTAAAAAAAGAAACCTGATATGCGAAATCTTGTGACGTTACAAATGTTGTTGCCACGGTTACGAACTTTGACCAGATCAAAAAAGAAGCAGTTCCCAGTATTTCTATCGATAGGCCAGCCATCAACTAAGTGCTTTGTCGATAATAATTAACCTTAGGTAATAGAGACATTTGTAACATAGAGGCAGTGATAAAATAATCTAACAGTTTTATCAGCTGAAATATTATAGTTGGCACTCAGAACGACTACAGACAACTCACTATACTCACTAATTTTAGTATCCTGAAAAATATAATTTAGTGACGAAGGTGTTTTGAAATTATCCGTTTTTCCATGGTGCACAGATGAGATATTGAAGTTTGTTGAAAATAGTATATCTTACCGTGATGTGATAATCAAACATTCATGTCACTTAATCGATCCATGGTTAAGTTCATCAACAATTGTTGAGATACCACAAATAAGTGATCATATTTAATTTCTGTTCATCCTCCCCCACAACCTCGAAGTTTACCTGATGTTCTTGAGTTTCACTAAATTTCCCTGTAAAACCTAGAAAGGTACGCAGATTTAAATTTACATAAGGCTCACAATTTTTGCCTTGCCTGTAACAGTGTTTTCTCCTGGCCCTTTTCAGCGTTCAAGCTACCAATACAACCTGTATGTGTAAATTTACCAGTGTCATTTTTGACAGTTCAATTTTGATGCGGACAAGAAGTCATTGGTCAACAATAACATGACATTTTGTACACAGTTGATCGTGCTTGAAAGCGTAATATTTCAATACTTCATTGGGAACAACAATATAAAAAAATTGTGGGGGGAAAAGGTGAGATCGTTGCACGTAATGACTAATTACTTTTTTTTGTCAAGAAAAAAACAAGTTGGAGCATATGGTTACATAAAAGGCCTCTAAACACCATACCTTCGCCATGATTGTTGGTGTGGATAAGGCTGTGATTACACTACGTGTATTTCGGCATTTCATATCGGCAAACTGAAATCTGAAAGAACGTGTATTGGTTGTCTTCTTCCACAATTGCAGGTTATGAATCCTTACGTGAATTATGAGAAGAAATGTGATGAAAGAAATGGTATCACATTAAAAGATATCAGCGATGCCATCCAGGATATAGAGTCTTCCCAGAGAAAACTCCTTGGAGATGAATTGCAATGTATGCGATATTGTAAACGATTATTGGTCAGAAAACCAAATGAGGTGAGAGGATTTGATTTTGATTGATCGAATCTTAATACAAAATATAATAATAAACCGCAATATTTCTTCAATGTTCAAAAATAACAAATATTTGTTCGTTAATTTAAATATATATAATGTCATTGAAGTGCCTCAAATTAACTGAATAAATTTGACTTGTCTGTAAAAAGGACAAGGAAGATGAGGCGCGGTGAACTGCTTCAATGAAACTATGTGTAGCATGTTCAGACTTTCATATCGTTGTATTGTCAGTCTCCGAAGCGACTTAATTTGTCATCACGACCAACGGTCGCTATACCAACAACAAAAACAGCGAACCAGTTCATTGTGTTATGATGAAAATCTACGAACTAGCGAACTACTCTTTATTGACCAGATATGGAAGGACGCCGTCATCGCTGTACGAGAGAGATTCATGACAGTTGTACTCTCATCTGGTTGTGGATTCTATAGATTTGAAGTTAGTATCGACCACGATGGCTTCCCATTTTCATCTGAACAAGTTAATTCTTCAAGATACGAAACCACCATACATCATGCTACTGATTCTGCGCGAGATGACCCTACTGAACAAGCTCAAGAAAGGAGAAATAGAATCACGACGGAAGAGAGAAGTGGGGAACTTCAAGGTGAGATTAGAGATTCGCGTGATACGTAAACATTTACAGACAATGGCCTAGTACGCACATACCACCATACGTACGTAACTAGTACCTCCCACCAATCAAGACAAACAAAACCTCTGACTTCATCATTGTTGTCGAAAAAAGCACAAGTACAACAAATACAGCTGATATTTTTGAACAAATTCTGTAAAACCAAACACCATTATCATCAAAAATTGTTGTGGATAAGGATATTTTTACTGTAAGTGATTGCAGGCAAGGAGTAATGTAGCAGTGACGAACAAAGAACATCTATCTTGACGATTTGAACTGTTTTCACAACGTAAGTTTTTTTTCTGACAGATGTGAAGTACGTCGACTGTAATTCGTTGATAACTGCCGAGCAAGTCCTGGACGTATTGATTGAATTATTGATGTCGAGTAGTCATCACGTGATTGACGAGACTTGCTTGAGATACTGTCTTACCTTGCTGAAAGAGAAACCATTGACTGTGAGTATATTGAATGGCATACTGTCACGAGTGTGTTTTCAACTTAATTCACAGAGAGACGTCAAGTCTGTCTGAATTTGCACTGCGGCCAAGTTCTAGGTAAATACTTTAATTGTACAGTCCAAAATATTGTGAGTAAGGAGAAATGCATGATGTATGTTATTGAACTCTAATTTTTCATTAGAAAAAGAAATCGTCAATATTTATAAAAATTTACCTTTCAGAACTCATTGTCTTTATTACCTGTGCACTGATATATTCAAAAGCAGGAGTTACCTTGCGACTAGTGCGCGGATGAGTGCTTTTCTTTCTCGGCGACAATTACAGGAAACCATTTTGCTTATTGCCATAAGGTTCATGGCATTTAATGCAATCGAATATTTCGATAATATTTGAACGCCGTCGTCTGCGGAAAGTTTAATCTATGTGTTTCTTTTAACTGAAACAAGGTATGGGAGAACGCAAGAATTTCTGTGTATGGTGAAAATCTCCTCGTCGTTTTCAAATCTGGAACTGAAGTAAATAAGTTTGAAATCACTGTAAACGACAAACACGAACCTTTGTGCGTTGAGTCAATAGACGACACAAATACTGTCCCCAAAACTCATGAGGATGTCGTTGCATTTGAACACATGGACAATCAAACTTCTGTCGACGCAAATAAAGGTAAGGCATCCAACACCTTGAAGACATAGTGACCCTGCCGTTCTCTTCACAATCATGGATATATTTTCGATGCTGATTAAGGAGTTTCATTAGTTAAGGAGAGGGGCATTGTAAAGTTGAGGCCCCTTACAGTATTCATTGTAAAATATGATACCCTCAATTCATCAATTGTAAACTGTGACCCTCCGGTCAAAATCATTGATTTGGTTTGATTTGTAAATAAACAATTGTGATGTAGCTGTGATGCTCCGTCAAGATCGCGCTGAATCGTAACACTTCAACCAAATAACTTTGCACTGTCGACACTGTATCTGCAACTTTTGGCTATTTTTGCAGAATTTTGCTTTGTGTAGTTAACTCAAGTTTCTTGTTCAACTCCTCGTAGAATCCTAAAATATTCAGTGTATTGATGGTAACCATAGCCTCCCATGTCTGGCACGACCATTGTTATTGTTGACAAATAAATTCAAGTCTGGACTTAAGTGCAATTTGAACAATAACAATGCTACCTATACACATATTGCCTTTGTTGAGAAGCTAAACACTTGTCATTCCATTCTGCTGTTGGAGGTTGAGCAAGGAACTAAAGTTGATACCCAGAGCAAAAAATGCTGAAAAACTAGTTGTAAGCTACAGATAGAGAGACATACTGTGTAGTCCACTTGACATCTGTCAAACTGGGGTTTTTTGTTATAGCCGGGATTTGTGCTAGTTTGTTTGCCATTACAACCAGCACTGCATGTTGCTGATAGAATCTTATTTATATTGATCCCAGTCTGCATGCAGAATAAACCATATTTTATTCGATTTTTGTTTGAATTTTCGGTTCTACTTTAGCGATGATATAGCTCCATAAATGTCTTTGGTAAAACGTAAACCCCTCACACTGTCTACTGTAAAATCTGCCCCTTAACCATTTTGTAAAAATTAACTCGCCGCCTCTCCCCAAAATGAATACTCCCTTAGTCAATTCTGTCACGGGAAAACTTGGGTAAACCGCATACCACGAATCTGAAGTTGAAGATAATACACTCTTACAAGAGGTACATATATACCGGTATACGCTTAGTAATTTTACAAGGACATAAGTGGCCCTCGAGGTAGTATTTGAATTAACCTCTATCGATTGGCATTAAAGGACCAGTAATTTGACACGAAATTTACAATCTACCAACATATCTTTTATGTTCAGTGTCACATGTCGAAGACTGCAAACCGGCGATAAGTTTTGAGCATGTACATCGAGTCATCACCTCCCTTGGTCAAAGAAACCCTGAGAGACCTCTCGATGAAGACAGTCGGCGAATATTGTTGTTTTGTAACGCTCTCATTCATCAGAAAGATGACTTGGTAAGTTGATCTGTATCAAAGTATGCAATAAAGAAAATATCATATCTGCCAATTTGAATTTTGGGTTAGATAAAAGTTAACGCTCAACCAGGCACCCGTATGACATTTGAGTGGTCGTACATTCACAGTGTGTAATATTGCAAAGATAGAAGTGCGAAAAAAAGGACAACGTACGATTAATATTCATCATACACAGTATTTGTTGCACGGCTTTGGTTCCTAAACGTTATGTCTTTATGTCATAGATACTGAAAAACGCAAGGATAACGGTATACGGCTTTGATTTCGCTGTTGTCTTCAAGGCGGGAAGTGAAATTAATGAGTTTGAAGTAACACAGAACGACAAGAATGAGGTTATCTGTCGTGAAAGGAAACTTCCAGGTTTTTGGCAACCATATCCAGATAGTGACGTCATTCATTATAACTTTGGTGTAAAGTCCATACATACAAACCATGAAGTAAAACCGATCGAAGTCAAGAAAGATGTATAGAGACCTGTCTTCAAGGAATCGCAAAATGGTACTGCGGACATTCGGAAGATCTTCCTTTTTTCCACAACAGACGTTTTCTCTGAAAAGAAAACTAAATGTGTATTCTATTGCATGCATGGTTCTTTCAATTTCTATTATTATGCACAAATAATTATACGTTATCGGAAATTGGACATACCACAATAATATATCAGCATAGTATTGTAATCAAAATTGAGATTCTGAATATCGAACGAAAAAGTGCATACAGTTTTAGAGTCTGAATATTTGTCCCTTGGGTGCATTCTATCTTAACAGAAATAACTGCTGCAGTCAACAAATCTGACGTTGAACTGCGACAATGATTACCCCAGACAGAGGTTTCCATGGCTGAGTAATTGTGTTTTAGTTTGTTTTCTTTAACAGTGAAGCTGTGGAAACTCCTTAACTGTTGTAGTTTTCAAACTTGAATGCCATAGGGAGGCTTGTAAAGCATTGGTTATTAGTTACATGTAGCATAAGGAAGCAGAAGAGTTGCCTCCTCCCGAAATCTAGAATAGTTTAGAGGGATGATACCTGTAACTTTTGAAAATATTTTCTATTTTCTTCACTTTCTGTTCCAGACAACGAGAACTGTTTCCTATTCCTCTCCCTTAATTGTATTAAAACTAACTACGAATACTATAGCTTTGCCAGAACAGAGCACCGAGTACGAATTGACAAGTGGTGTGCTTGCAAGTCCCTTTGTGTAGATTTTAATGTAGCGTATGGTTGCGTATTCTTAATACATGAGGCGTTTAGCTTTCGTGCAGGTGTTGAGCTGAATATTCAAATTAGCCCTGGTTTTGCTTGCTCCGGGTTCAATCATCTCCGTTGCGCACGATTTATTGGGTCACGGTTTCAGCTTTTTGCTGTTCTTGCACAACTGGCTATCGAAAATGTCACAATCCGAGGTAAATGTTCTTTTCCGTTTATCAAAACTCCTTCTCAAAGTGTGCAGGTAAATAGACGTTGCTTCTTCTGTACGATGACGTGGCATTTATGTACCAGTATGGCCGTCGGGAAACTTCAGTATCGTATCGTAGATAGCAAATTCCCAATCCAGAAGAGGATTTTCTCGATGAAGGTGACACAATGAATGATATTCGGTGAAAGTTACGAAAATCTGTGCGTGTAGAATATTGTTTGTAATTTAATTCCTCTACATTGAGTTTGTTTTATTTGACCATGTAATTTCGTTCATTCACCCACAAATTTATCTGCTGTGTAATTTTGTTTTGTTTATTCAAACCGTTTCCTTATCTGTAAACTGTCTGTACTGTATCTGCATCTGTATGCAATTTCGCCGAAAATTAAAGGAGTCAAAATAACGTGTTCTTGAGTGTGTTCGTCAGGGATCCATTGCGTCATAGAATTTTCAGATTCTACAACTGAAGTCCGGCTTAGAATTCAGTTGTTGAATAACATCGAACTTTACATAGCCAACCACAAGGACCCCAGAAATCTGGTTGTTGTTGTTGTTGTTGTTGTTTGTATTGTTTTTTATGTTTATTAGTCATGTTGTTGTTGTTGTTGATGACCAATAAAATTCAACGAACATAAGTGTTGTGCTGTTGTTCATGTTTTAAACGTAATGTAGATGTCATAAGAAACGCTACAAGGACACTTTCATTATTGGCCGATACAACTCTCTGCTAACGTAAACTCTCTCCATACACTTCAACATGGTGCACGATACAGACAACTATTAATGTAAGGTTTATTGCTACATTTGTCTCAATACATGGTGTCAGGTCACAGTGATTTGTCTGACATCAAAAATTAAATGAAAAAAATAAACAAATTAATAAAAGAAACATACAGTGATGTATGCTATGCTTCTGCTGCGCTTTGAAACATTGTAAAAGCGGCTGAGAGATACTTTGCTGATGGTCTGAGCTCAGGTGTTGAACAAACTGATAGATTTATCAGCATTCCGACTTGTTCAATCAGTGTTCCCTGTCCCTGATAGCGTTTCAAATCAACACTGGTTGGTCTTTTCTGAGCGTATCGTGGTCTGTTTTGGTTTGCAATGTGGAGATCCATGAAATCCTCCAAGCCGAACAGTTCAGAATTGTATGGTTTACGACCGGTGAACAACAACGCCAGGACCAAACCGAGGCTCCATATGTCCTCCTTGAATGATGTTTCGCCTCTGTCCAGGATTGCTTCGGGAGCCATGTACGGTAACTCTCCCAATCCACGACTTTTACCGGCGTCATATAGCTTTTCCGCGTTGGTAAAGTCTCTAAGACTGACTTTCAAGGTCTTCTTGTTGATCTATTAAACAAAGATAATCAAATTCATGTTAAAGGTAACCTTCAGTCAACATAAATTAAACTTGTGAAAAATTAAACTTTTTGGATGAATATGTTGACACTACGAAAACGAGTATCGTCGCTTAAAACATGAGGAAGACAGCAGACAAAGGCGCAACACTAAAAAAGCACAGAGTGAAAGCAAATACTTTATACCAGAAATGTTTTAACATTTGCATTCCAGGTGACCTAAAATAAATTTAGGAACTGACTTACAATGATACTTTGAGGACAGATATTCTGGTGAACGATGCCGACACTGTGCATATGAGCCACTGCAGCACACAACTGTGAGGCCAACTGGAGTTTTTGGTCCAAAGAGAACTGCTCCTGTAGTCATGGAAAAAGATGATGATGATGATGATGACGACGATGATGATGATGATGATGATGATGATGATGATGATGAAAATGATGATGATCATGATCATGATGATGATCATGATGATGATCATGATCATGACGGTTTTGGTAGTGGTGGTGCAATTATTAATTCCACGTCTTCCGTCACTATCGTCTCTTATGGTGAACAAATTTATCTGAGAATGAAATTTTTTAACACTTTACTCTCGGAAAAATCTAACATTTTCCATCTAGGTTGAGTTCACTGTGAAAATTGAGTTGAATCTTACCAGGTCACCGTTGAATCTCATCATCTCCATGTCTTCTCCATACGTCATATCCTGGACGATACCATAGTTGTTATCGTCCAATGAGGTGATACCATGCAAGACAGGGAAGCTGTCGCAACCGGGCAGTACACTGTAATATCACAGATAAAGCATTAATACACAAATAAATAGTGCATGTCTATATGTGAATGATTAAAGGTTGTGTGCGATTCGGTATTAATTTATACACTTGTTAGATTCACATTATGTCATGCCTTTCTTTACATTCCTCTGAATATCAAAGGGAATTTTAAATCGATGAGAAAACAGTAAACTACGTATGCCTACCCTAGAATTGCGCCCTCATGTTCAAGCAATTTGCGGTCCATTACTCTTACACTCATCTCATCGTTGCTACGGGTTACGATGTGAACTTTGCAGAGTGGACCTTCGTCAACAACTTCACCAAATTTCAACGAACGTCGATCGATGAATGGCAAACCTACAAGAGTAAAACGTAGATAATGTCCATAGTTCCAACCTCAAGAAACACGCTGATACAACAACATATCACAAAGTATGTTTTCATGTGTGCAACGAAAACACTGGGCAGAAATCTACGTTACTTTCCCCCGTTATTTTGGTTATGATACTTTTCTCAGTATACTATTAGATCAAAGGTCAATGGATCTATAGGATTGAATCAATGCATATAAATATTGTCTAATAAAGGCGAGTGTGATGACTTATTTGTTGCGCAACTTAAAATCTCATACACACATATATACACTCACTTATGCACTCTAATATACACAATCACGAATACATACACAACATTCACTAATTACACACTTATGCCAGAATCTGAAAGTGTTGCTTACCGAGCAAAGATGCGAACTCGTCGTCAGAGAAAGATTGTCGTATGTTTTTAACGACGTTAGCCATGTCATGGTCAGTTGTTAGTTTTCCATTAGTTGACGTCGGTGAGACTGTCGGTAAAACAAGGGAAAGCCATCGTAAATGTGACCATTCCGTTTAAAGAAACAAGCACGGGGAGTTTAACAGTCATTCTGTCTTAATAAATAAAATATATACTTTAAATACGCAAAATTCACAAATAACAGATGATCAATGAGAGTTTGTTCTTGACATTGTTGATATCTTCCTGCGGTGTAACTTACGTTGTATTTCAGGCGTAAATCATTGTAAACCGGTAATTTGTAGTGCACAGAACTCGATGTTTTCCCAACGTAAGTATGACATTGCTACAAACATTTCGCTTGCTGCACTTTATCAAATGATTTTAAATAATGAGCCTCGGAAAATAAAAATAGTGAAATTCTTGCGAAAACATGGAAGAAAAATAGAATTGTAAAAAACAACTAGAAATCAACATACCTTTCTGAGAAGAAATTTTCAAGGAATCGAAATAGAACTCCTTGCCGACACATTCACTTTGCTTGGTTGCATGTTCAATAACGGTCTGAAAAGACAAAAGGGAATATTACTTTTTATTCTAAGGTCAATGAACTTGGTAGATTTCGGTTGACCTCATATCCAATAACATGTACAACATTGTGGATGCTAATAGTCTGATGTTAAACTCACCATTTGTTCGGGCCGCTCACCAGTCTTCCGGATCCCTGACGCACAGGATTGGCGGCGGAAAAGGTTCCGGACGATATGTCTGCATGTCCCAGCAGCTATACGAAGGCGTTTTCGAGCTGATAACATTGTTGAGATAGTAAAGTTAAAAACGCGTAATTTTTACGAAAGAACGTTTTCCTGGAGACGAAACGTAACCCCACCGTGGTACTTGAGACGACACTTTGTTTGTTTACACAGCACGGTATGGAACATTGCGGTGCGTACGCCTATCGAACAGTAATGCAGGACGCTGATTGGCAGAAAGTTCGATCTCCGGTTATCGCGCGGATGACGACACGGCATATCTCGAGTTGTATTCTAATGTCGCGTACGCACTTATGATTCGAAGTGCAGATTTTGGAACAAAGTAATTCTTTGATATCAATCACGTGATCTAGACATGTGACCCACGACAGTATTATTTACAGATAGAATACGTCATTTTTGTGTGCAGACGACACGGGTCAAACGATCAACTGTTGTATGTAACACCATGGCATTAGAATCACATTCGTAGAAAAGCATCTAGTTGTTTACCTTCTTTATTCAATTCTCACGATACTCCTTGGTTTTCCGGCGTCTACCGCTGTAGGTTGGATAAAGCAGACTCAGATGCAGTGTTGTTTATATTACAGTGACAAAATTACATAAATTGGACGGGAATAAGAAAGTAGTCTTTCTCCTGACTCGTGATCAGTTCATTTGCATCTCATTTGCATGTCATTTGCATGTCTGTATGTATGTATGTTTCCGGTGTTGCGTTCACCTCCTAGCTGACGAAATTTTTTACCCTTCCCCCTCTGTTTGTTTTCATATCGCTCTCTTGTTTGTTTTTTATTTCTCTCTCTCTCTCTCTCTCTCTCTCTCTCTCTCTCTCTCTCTCTCTCTCTCTCTCTCTCCCCTTAGTTCAAGCCCTATCTCCACCCCGTTTCTCCATCCCTTGTGCGAATGCATTTAAACTACACATCGTCTAGGCCTCACTTTTTGTTAAGGTGGTCTGAACTTCATGAAAACAAAATAAATTGGAAAAGAATTATCGTCTAACGCTGGGAGGCAGAGATTTTAACAGCGCAAGCACTGTGATGCGATGCGAAGGTAGCTACGCTGACAAAAATATATAGTTAATAAATATTGCCTCCCAAGCAGCGACATACTGCAGGCAGGCTCATGCGAACAATGCATGTGTATTCGATTTCGAGCCAATACGCGTTAGTTCTCCAATATCATCATCAACTTTATAAGCTGGTCGCGTAATGCACGGTGTGGTGTTACATGTAAAATCCGTAGTTGGATATGCCAACTCTAAAACGACAATCACGAAAAAGAAATATGACGATATTTCAGAATTGCTTCCTTGATTTCGACATTAAAATTCGGTTGGCCCGGAAATGCCACGGATTTGTATAAAATTGCAATATTCGATATTGTTGCGCGCATAAGACTGAACACATCGCACAGCAGCAACTACTTCATGCGCAAGCTTAAGATTGATATTCGAAACTCGTAAACATCAATTTAAAGCCGATTCCACACAAAAATGTTTTCTTTTTCCAAACTACAAAAATGCCTGGCCGCAAAATGTATCTCGCACCTCGCGTAATTATAATTTTCGAATTCGTTCACAAATTCGCAGCGATTTTTGTAAAAATCACTTTAAACCGTTATATCCTTTAGCCCGAAATCCGTAACAATATTGGCCTACTTTTCTATGTCTTTCTGTGATTTCCATATAGAAATACGGTTGGCCTAATATGCCACTGATTAAAGTTGCTACATCACGCGCAATATTGTTATTCAACACTCGCAAACATCAATTTATAGCCGATTACAAGTGTTTTGTCTGGCCAAACTAGAAAAATACCTGGCCGCAAAATGTATCGCGCAATTACGTAATTTCAATTTCCCAATGTTTTCACAAATTGATGGTGATTTATGTAAAATTTGCTTTAAAATGTTATTTCCTTAGACCCGAAATCAGAAACAGAATGCAATTTGGACACGCCTTTCCATGTCTTTCAGTGATTTTCACATGGAAATATGGTTGGCCTAAAGTGCCACGGATTCATTACGCTCTGTTTTCTGTATAGAGCACTGTAATATCCAATGAAGACACCTGTATACTTATATATATATATATATAGAGAGAGAGAGAGAGAGAGAGAGAGAGAGAGAGAGAGAGAGAGAGAGAGAGAGAGTATTCATAATATTGAGTTCTTAAGAGACGCACTCCAGAAAAGTCTGAGTGCGACAACAGTTTGAAAAGATACGTAAAAAGACAGCTAAAAACTGAAAAACCACAATTACGAGTAAATTTGGTAAAAAGAAAGGTGTTCACACTACTTTTATAAGGTGTAACATTTCTGGCACAGCGCATTTCTGAAAGTAGTGCGTTCCATGGCAAACGGGTTCACATACCGAAAAAGCTTATAAAAATAATAGCGAGGAGGAGTTACACGTAATTTCTCAGAAAATCTCATCTCTTGTTAGTACATACGTGTTAGAGGTGCATCACATCTGACAATGTTAAAAGTGGTCAAAAAGATTCGAAAATTATACGAGCTTTCACAGGTAATCAGTGTAAATCAATTAAACAGGAGTGAAGTGGTCATATTTGCGTGTACCTGTGACAAGACGTGCTGCGCCATTGTGAACAGACTGCAGACGATTTAGTTGGTCATTTGTAATACCTTAGGACAGACTGTTACAATAGTCAAGTCATGGAAGTAACAAATGGATGGATTAGTTTATCAGTAGGGGGCTTATCGAGTGATTTCGGAATTTTACCTATTCTTGGCAAGGAGAATTATGAATTGCTTCATAGCTGACTGGCACAATCACACACGAAGCCCTTTGAGAATAAAACTAAGATTCCGAACGAAAGGAGAGGAGTTATAATGTTAAGTTCACCAATCCAAAGGATGGCCAGTTCTCCAACGGTACATCATTTTACAAGACGATGAAAATTAACAAGTTCAGGCCTGTTATCGTTCGATGGCAACACGTGCATGTTGGTCACATGATTTTGAGGACGACTGCTTTGTTAGTGTAGTTACATCGTCAACTGATGCTGCAGCAAAACTGGTAAAGGTGTGACTCGGTAACACATCGTTATCAGCGTCAGAGCATTCGCCGAGTCCTTCCCGAAGTTTGGAAACCTTTGACTCAAAAGAAGTTCAGGAATTTTGATGGAATATATTTCAGAGGAATATTAGATATTATATCATACCAGTATATTGATGCCGCAAATACAGCTATCTGATTGGTCGAGACGCGAAAAGTGGTATATTGGCGATA
Organism: Ptychodera flava; assembly: GCF_041260155.1. Taxonomy (NCBI): domain Eukaryota; kingdom Metazoa; phylum Hemichordata; class Enteropneusta; family Ptychoderidae; genus Ptychodera; species Ptychodera flava. The sequence goes on along the minus strand of NC_091940.1, from coordinate 3,744,188 downwards.
TACCACGGCTGGCATACGCGCGAGCTCTCAGCTTGAGCAAAAATCTGTTTTTTGACGTTACACGCCAGAATTTCAATATACTGGTATGATATAATGGTAATAAATCACTCCCAGCGACGGTATACCACGAGATTTTGACCAGTTCACTTCATATATGCACGAGCGATAGCGAGTGCATATATGTCGTGAACTGGTCAAAATCGAGTGGTAAACCGTCGTTGGGTGTGCTTTATTGCTTAAGTAATCTATTTGAAGTAGTTGCCTTCGCAATTGACAGCATAGCAACAATATCAAATAGAATGGAACTCAACATTCCTTACAAAAAAGCACGTATAACTTTTGTTGCTTTGGAGGTCACACCATGTTATTAATGAAAGTTTTTCCTGAGACTGGATTTGAAGTTGGAAGTATTTTGGATCACGGTGCAACAGGTGCATCTTGCTGTTTTCCATAGCTTACATCTTCAGATTAACTGTTGATATTCAATGTGCTTGGTGCTTGGTGGATGATGTCGCCAATCGTAACTGGTCTGCGTCGGGCAATAATAGGTACATTTGGCATAACTTGTGTCATTTAAAGTGACCATTTCAAGATAGCTATCTGTACATAGTTTCTTCGGCTGACGGGAGTCAAATGTAGACACCCATGATACTCATTTAAAATGTTGCTTTGGCTTATATTGATGTAGGTCGTTACGGAATGAGGTCGATGCACGGGCTATTAATGGCTTTCGTCGAAAACCAATATTATTATATATAGCACGAAAATTCAGCCGGTCGATTTTCACACCACACCTGAGTACATAATCGATCTGAAAACAGGGCGAGGGTCAGTGGTATCAGGTGAGATACAGTGGGCTTACTCAACCGGCTTCTCTGATATATAAAGATGACATCACACGCTTATATTAGAGTTACTCGATGCTTTGTCAATAATGTTCATGACATGTCAAAGCATTGGTCCTTGTCTTTTAGAGACCAAATCGTGTATACATACCAATGTATAATTTTGCAGTTATATTGTCTTCGGTTTGAACATTACCTTAACAATAACAACAGCCAGCGTCGGTTGATATCGTGTAACCTTATGATTTATTCGTTAATTTTGGGATTTTGCCGAGTTTTTATTGTATTATCAAATGAAATCCGTTAATCATTCAAGCGAAAACAAAGTTCTTTCTTGTAATGTATTCGACAATTTTCATTGCACCTTACAGCTGTGATTTGCACTGCTATACTTTTGCCTGACTGCACTTTTTAGGTCACAACTACGTAAAAGACTTTGAATCTTTAATGTAGAAAGCGCATCGGGGATAGATGTTTTCAATTTCTCTCTGACCTACCACTTCTCTGACCTACCACTTGTAGGGGTAATTTTAAAGCCCTTTGAGTAAGAAAAACTTTCATGGTCTTAGTATTTTTAAGACATGGATTGCGGCCAATTTGTATTTCATATATCGGTCAATATAACTTGTTTCTCTAGTACCGACATTGGCAGAGACCCCCAAATTTTATTCTTGATTTTGGAAATGAATGGTTGAATTTTTCCAATAAGAAAATTTGAGAGAAAGTTAAAGTCTTTTACTTTAAATTTCGAGGCGCATACTACCGATGTCTCTGTGTATTTATTAAATGTGGAAACAGTACGTAAAGACCCTGTTACGCCTTGACGATTTAGCCAGCGTATGCCAACGTATGAAAAATTTGGCGAAAACGCTAGGCGCACGTCGAATTCGTTATGGGTAAGTCTGTATAAGTTAAGACACGCTGAAGCACGCTGGTATACGTCGTAGTACTCCGTTTTATGGCGAAGTCGTTATGAATACGCTATGTATATGCCCAAAATACATCGTAGTTCAGCGAAGCCAGAGTTTTAGAGAATTTTGATACGTCGGAATATGCTGGCCAAATCGTCAAGGTGTGACAAGGCCCTGAGCAAGGTCACACTGAGAAGAAATTACAGACAGTTATGTTACAAGTGCAAGTGTTCCTGTCCGAAATCACTCTTTTGAGAAGTCAAAACAGTGGGCAGACTAAAGCTGTTGTAGTTGTTTTCCATTTATTAAAGTGCCTCTACTAAAGGCCTGTTCTGCCTGAACAAACATGACCTGACCTTTGACAACAGAAGTTGGAGAAACGCCTGAAACGCGTCGTTCCTATGAAGATATAGTTGAGGAATGAGTTAGTTTGCGAAATTACTAGCTGTCATCCATATACCTTGACACTTATCCAGCTTTCCATTTTGTGTGAGTTGTATATGTCGGATTTGTAGAGGCCCATTGTCGGTGATCGTCTAAATTTCATAACTAGCACACCTTACTGCGTACAGCCGTATCTCTAACAGCATACGGAAATAACTCAATCCTTGTTCTTTCCTCTCAGTGACGAAATAGCGGGTGCATTTTTACGAATTAGCGAAAACTTTCATGGTTTGATCTATGAACATTATTTTTCACTTTTCATACTGTGTTATGTTATTTACCGAATGAATCGCAGCACATTTCTGCCAGTTTTGTAAAAAACTGCATTTGCACGTTTTCTTCTGAAATGATTACAAAATAATTATTTTATAAAAAGGGGTAAAAGATGGCTAAGGTACTAGGTATAATTGCGACAATCTTACATCAGTAAAAAAAGTTTCGATACTGTGGAATATATCACAATTTGAATTAGATACTTCATCGCTGAGAAGAGATCTATCATTTGAATAAGATGTTTGAAAATTCAAGTATGTTGTTTAGGTTGAGAAAGAACTTATGATTTGATTTGTAGGGCCAAATAAAAAAAATCTGTTTGTTTCCAATAACTCTACCAACCTTATAAACACACACCCTGGACATTTCAAAAACGTTTTGAGTAAATTCTCAGCAAAAAAATCCGCCGACCTGTCTGTCTTAATTTTCCAGGCAGGTTACCGGAAACAAATATAAGCTTATTTTTTTATTTGGCGTAAGATTAATTTAATCTTTGGTGTGAAACAAATAGTTAGGCGGATTAAACAAATCAACTGTATTGATGCAAATACTGATTAAGCAACTTTCCTATGGGATGGCAATTGTATGTGTTTGCAAATGGTTTTCGTTGCTTAGTCAGTGGTTTTTGTACTGCGGAATAAAACAACGCCAGTCTCGTTAAGCCCAAAAGATCTCGTAACAGCTGTACGAACAAACCAACGGGTAACACGATTGGGACTACTTCAAGTTAATCATTGCATTTAATAGTAATTTGTAATATTGCCACATTCAGTTATATGGAACCTAACAATTTTGAGAAATTTGAAAAATATGAAGATCCAATTATCCCAAATTAGTTCCAAATCGTGTTGCGTACAAACCTGCATAGAATACACGGATTTTATTAGTGCTGTCACGGTGGTCCATTCAAAGTCCTCGTCGTCTGAGGTGAGGTGTCGTATTAGGGACGGACCATTAGATCTTGGAGGGGGGGTGGTCAAAAACAGAAAAAAAAAATTTTCAGAGCAAAAAGTTAGGAAAAAAAAAATCTTCAAACTAGTTTGCAAAATAAAAAAAAAATAAATCAGAAGACAAAGGCATAAAAAAAAATCTGCAAAAGTCTTTAAAATTTGAATTTTTTTTTAGATTTTACCGACAGAAAGCAACTTTCTGTATTTTTTAGTACATCCTCCAGGCACATTTTTAATTGTAATTTATACATTTAGAGTGACTGTATCCCTTATACTGGAAGTTGTGATTATCTTATCTTTTCAGGACTTTTGTATTCTGATCACTTGAAAATTATGAAATTATAGAGCCTGTTTTCTACTTGTTTCCTGCGTACAAACCAAGCAGGTACACTAGGTAAAACATTGAAACTATGGTATGCTTGTCAAGACAGAAAGTTGTATTTGCCTTTTAAGATCAAGGTAAACAGATGCAGGCTACATCAGTTTCATTTTTTTCACAGCATTTTATTGCAATGATGAATGCAAGAATGGGTGAACAAGTAGAAACACGTCAATAATGATAAAAAACATATCAAGTCATTATGTATTATTTTGCTTTTAAAAAGGCATTTTCAATTCTTTTTTCTCAAAAAACAGCCTCAAAAAACAACAGCAACACATGTTTTAACATTCAACAATACACTACGTAGAATGCCATCTATCCAACAAATCCCAACACAAAAACACACAAAAGGGTTGAACTTTGAAAGTTTCTCGATAGCAAATATACTGAATAAATCTGCATGAATAATCGTTTTTGTGTAGCAAATTTCAAAGAAATTGGACAAGCCCTTTAAGAGAATACAGATTTTTTGACCATGAATGGCATAAATTGCCCTAAAAAGACAAATATTGAAATTTCAACACATCTATACACATCCAATCAATTTGGACATGCTGCTACAGCGAATTAGATGTTTTGATCAAAAAAGTCCATCAATTGCTCTAAAAACACAAATATGCAAATTTAACTATATTATTTAGCTTATTTTAGCTTCTCAGCTTGTCAAAATCAATTGTAAATCATGAGATATGCATGATGTTTGGTGGGGTGAATGTAGGCATTTCACCACGCAGTAGAAAGGGAAGCCAGGAACCAAAATAGTCAATTTTCAAAACTATAGGAAGCTACTGAGGAGCAAGAAGACCATGTTTCAGAGGAAGATGTGTTATCCGAAAAAAATGCTCCCAAAGTACCACCAAATAACACCATTTTTATCTCTATTTTTTAAAAGCTCCAACAGCAGGAGGGGGGACACCCCCCTCCTGACCTCCCCCCGCCAAAGTACTCCCCAAGTGCCACCAAATAACACCATTTTAATCTCCATTTTTCAAAAGCTCCAATAGCAGGAGGGGGAAACCCCCTCCTGACCACCCCCCGCAAAAATACTCCCCAAGTGCCACCAAATAACACCATTTTAATCTCCATTTTTCAAAAGCTCCAACGGCAGGAGGGGGACACCCCCTCCTGACCTCCCCCCGCCAAAATACTCCCCAAGTGCCACCAAATAACACCATTTTTATCTCTATTTTTCAAAAGCTCCAACAGCAGGAGGGGGACACCCCCCTCCTGACCACCCCCGCAAAAATACTCCCCAAGTGCCACCAAATAACACCATTTTAACCTTTATTTTTCAAAGCTCCAACGGCAGCAGGGGGACACCCATCTCCTGACCTCCCCCCCCCCCCCCGTGACCGCTTCGTGGCCGCTTGTGGTGCTTGGCACCACATCTTTGCCCTCTTTATCTTCAGACAGCGACGAACTAAAAAAAAATTATAATCTGAAAATTTACTCTGAAAAAAAAATTTGCACAGCTAATCTCAATTGGAAAAAAAAAAATTCAGAAATTTACAATAGTAAAAAAAAAATTTTCACAATTTCATTGTGACCACCCCCCCCTCCCAAGGTCTAATGGTCCATCCCTTATGTGTGTTTTGAACGATTGGAATATTATCTTCTTCTGCACCTCTAAACGTAGACTGGTAAAGCAGTTTTCAGAATGACATCACAAACATTTAATTAAAAGCAAATACAGGAAGTGTTTCGAACGTTGATTACGCACTCACATGATTTATAATAACGACGCGTCGGCCTTGCATCACATCTAACCCGGCCTTTGTTCTTACGACATTCGAAATTCGAGAACAAGCCAGTTTCGCAGAGAGCCCTGACAATGAATATTTCCCATGATTCTTGGGTATACATCATGTCAATGCTAACCCTTCCCGATTGGCTGAAAATGACCATCGTCACTATCTAATGGCAGGAGCGTCATCTTCATTGGTCGACTGCTGGTTGTCATCGCAACATTGTCACTCCATCGGTTAGAAATCAAAGAACAGTGTTCGGTGATCGAAAAGATTCTCAGCCTCAATCATGGAATAATGTCTTTAGGTTTGATTGACACACCACAGGCGTTATGTGGACCGGGTAGTTTGTAAAAAGTGTAGTTTATGCTACGTTTCGACATTATGATACGTAGCCTTACCACAAAGGTGTGAAATGAACTTGTCTGGCCTGCAAATAAAACTGCCCGTTGTAGTCGAAATATAAACACAAATCCGAAAATCAGTTACCTTGTTTGATGCGGAAGACTCTCATAAACCCACAGTATAAACTACACTTTTACAACTACCCGGTCCACATAACGCCTGTGTGACACATCAAGATTCTCAATATTTCTGAAAAATAAAGGTAGGTAAATCAAGCAGACTTATGATACATACCGACAGTCATTTAAGACTTGGAGCGTCTATTCGCAAATGATCACATAAAGATTTTGGGATTTCAACTTCAGGTAGCCTAGTGGACTTATACCTCATCGCTTTTTGGTAAAAAAGCTGTTGGTCCAATACCTAATAAAACAGACGTTTCTGAAGGAAAAAAAAAACGTTTTCCCAATCATACCCTTCTCTTTAGTTTACATCGACGTTTTACTTCACTGAGAAAATACATCTTCATACGATGATGCTTTTACAACGTAGAAGAAAATACGAAACTACTTCAGTTACAATGTCAACCCAAATAATGTTGAAGTAGCAATTCTTCTATTTTGAGTAATGTATAATAACACAGCGGTGTTACCTTCTCAGCTTTGCGATGATCAATGTTCATGATTAGACTAAAGTTGCACCATTAATAATTTCGTTGCAAAGTTGCGTATAGATTATAGTTACAAACTGCAACAACGCACACTGACACTACGGTACAGTTCGTGGAAAGACCGTGCCGACACTTATGTCTTCACGAAAGTAGTGAGGTATATTCAAGATTCATGTGCGAGTGGATTTCCATGGCTTACACTTGCCACTGAAGGTCTATACAGGTCAGTATAAAGTGATTGAATTTGGCAAGATTTGCAGAGGTTATGGACTTACGAAATCGAATCTGATATCGCTTCCAATTCTATGGACTCGCAATTGATAATCTATTGGACGTGTAATTGGTTCACTGATAATTGCTAAATAGTCAGGGTATTGAAATAGATGCTGGGAGACAGTTCTAGTCTCACAAATCTTGAAATCGTCAGCGTTCTATTTTCATAACTTGAAAAAAATTGTAAGATTTCATCAACACAGACGCACGGCTGCGCCAAGCGTTCGGCCCGCAATACGCCAAAGGTCACTTGTCCTACAATACACTACTGATAGTAACTTATGTACGCCGGGCGATATTAGCGTACATGTCGGTTAAAATATATAAATATTATGGATTTCATCGATACCGATTGCAAGTGATGTCACCTGACGGTGATTGATAGGATTGGTCGACAAATTATTGCGTCAACGGAAAAAATTGGCCATTAGCCATAGATTTTGTCAACAATATTAAATATATTGTGTGATCTTATAGCCCTACAAAGTCAGAGCTGCCTCCATTTCAAAAAGTTCACTTTCATGTAAAAACTACGCATACCCTACTTCCTCAAAACTCTTCGAAAGAAATTATTATAAAACCAGTTAGCGGTCAAACAGTCCATATCCCGGCTGATGTTATACTTTGTTCAGCTCACTTTCACATCTATGTTTGTGTATAATCTATCTCCCAGCAACTTACCTGGACCAGTACGAGTACTCTACGTATTTCCCAATCCTTTGGAATAAATATTGTGATATTTTCACATAAAAGAACTGTATTTTCTGTAGAATAAACGGTCTCCTCTCCCTTCTCTTGACACGCGGTGGATGAACAGTTCTTGACACTTTAATACTTCTCATCTCAACAATACAGTACAAAAATACCTTCAGAGTTATCAATATTTAGAAGCGTAGTTGTAACTCGGGCGAAGATTCCATTTCGTTATAAAGCTAATATTATATAGGGCTCAGCCCTTGGTGTCGCGCCAGGGGTTATTAAAGATTGGCAATGTTATTTGTATTGATTCATGATAAACTGTAATTGTTACTTCATAAACGTTTATATGACAACTATGCCCAGTTTCACTCTGATGAAAGCAGTTCACGTACGTACACGACGTCAAACCCTGCAGCAGGGCAGGTATAGATTTTCTGTAGCGTGTAAAAATTTTGGACAAAAATTGGCAATTTTTACAATGATAATAGCCTATTGCGATAAACAAGGGACGTATTATGCGATCATTATCATTGCAATGGTACCGCACTGCCCACCTACCACTTGCAAGCTGAAAACTTAACGTTCCGTCTTAAAACTGGCAATTTTTGAATCTAATTATTGACACAGGGGGCGCTCTTCTATAATTCAATCCCAGCATTCTTGCGTATGCCCCCGTTCATATGCACGACAGTTTTCTCCCTCTATCTATATTAACGATATTTTGTATCAGCGACAAGGTGCATAATAACATTTACTGGCTAATAAAAGAGGTATATTTTATAAGAGGCATGTATATAATGGTAATTTGTTTCGTTTTTGTTTATTTACGAGTACTCAAAAAAAAACATGGCGGCGCCCATGAAAGAAGGGTACACTTCCGGTTACTCGCATAGTATATTATGAATAAGCGCATGCGTAGTCAGTAAGCCGCTGGCGCGACTATCAACACTGATTCTATAGCGTGTTCGGTACAATGACCAGGTATAATGACCCGGCTAGGGTACTTGCAGGATGACTCATAGTTGACAACTGAATCCAAGTGAAAACTCTGTGAAACCCATATTTGATCATTAAAGTAGCATCAAAGTGCCACACGAGAGCACCTACACGTCGTTTCTTTTAAAAATTATGTTTTGCTTTGAAAAAATCAAACTCTTGTGTAAGATTCGATTTCTTCACAACATAACAGAATTTGTGAAGGAAACTCGACGTGGATATTCTTGAATAGTGTTCTCATTGGATGGGGCATGTTCAAGGCACAGAATTCCGATCGAACAGTAGTTTTTCACGTGAAATTTATGTAGAAAGTAGGCTTCGCAAATTTGAAAAATCTATAGGGTTTGAAGGTTATCCAGTTGTTAACTGCGGGATATTTCTCGTCAGTCGGAAGTTTTTAGCAGTCAACGGAGTGGTTTTTTATTTCCCACCTCTTTTCCTACCCTTGGACGTAATGGGGTTATCCCGAGATTCACAGACTTGGTCACCTAGCAACATTTGTGTTGCTATGAATTATTTATGAGATAAGATGACGTCACAGCAATAATCTTAATATTGCGAGTAACGAGTGACTATAATACCCTATGCACAAAATCCACATAACGTTTTTTGACAATAATTGCTATCTACATGATTACAACCTCACTGCCGCAAAGTATTCGATGAGATCACGCTAACAGGAATCAGAACAACGTCTGGTGTGATACTGAAAAAAACATTGAAAACGCAGAGTGTACACCGTACGCAAGTGTGAAGACAGTGTTAACTCGTATTGCAGAATTTCAGGCGAAACATTTAAAATACAAAGTAACACCAATACGTGAATATCTTTCTAAAATGACTTTCTTTTACACAATCACCAATTTGAACAAATTCTAGGAAAGTGGTCATAGGTAATAGGTACACTGGCTCTCCTTTTACATTTAGATTTAGATTCCAGACACTCTGCTGCTTTCTCACTGGCTGTAAGCAGTGCTATTATGACCACATCACCAAAACATGTTGAAGCTGGAATTTCTTTTCTTACACTCGGTGTCCCAGAAGAAATTTGCTGCTCACATATGCAGCCTACCGTTAATTGCATATATGACTGGGACCATGCACAGAGAACGTTCTTGAAGTGCTTACTGTATGATACATTAGAATTAACATTTTTCAAGAGTCAATCAAGACAAGTTCATGCCACAAAGTACCAGAGTCAACCTAGGGGTGAGATAAACCCCGAAAGATGCTTATTTTGAATTTAAATGTATCATTCCATCTTCCCCATCACGGCCCCAATAAGCCATATTTTGTGTTTAATTTCTCATCTTTTTTGGGGTCAGCCAAGTCCATTTCTCCAAGCCATTTAATTTTGAGGAAATGTTTTGTATGCTTTTAGTCAAAGAATCTGTCCAGCCAATCCTCAAATTAATTTGAAATTTGGTGGGCTAGTTCCCAGGGGGTCACATAAAGAAAATTTGTTCAAATGATAGTAAAATTTACATACTTCTTTGGTCAAATAATCTTCTCAGAAACAGCATTTCCAATTGTCTTGAAATTTGGTGTACAAATTCCTTGTTATGTAATTTGTCTTAGTGAAATAGTGATCACCTTTCATCATGACTTGTTCACATTGACAAAATCAGAACAATATTCTAATGTAATACATGTTTATCACAGCAGAGCTGCTCCCATCTTTATTTATTTCTGGCTTTCAACACAGAGTGTATTATGTGAAGCTAGAATACATCTTACAGACCTAATTTTCAAAACAGACTCTTCTTTCATCAAGTCTTGGCTCTATTCAGTTTGTTTTTGAAGCATTTTTAAAACTGAATAGAAACAAGAGTGTTTTTTGAGAAAGATTTTCCATGTGTTAACAGTTTGGCAGCCACAGAGAATTTACAGTATTGGTGTATTTGAAAAAATGTGGTTCTGTAATGAAATACTTCATATTCTCTATTGACAAGATCAGGTGAAAGTGTCCATGACTAAATTTTGCATAATGATAATAGAATCATTCTTTACTAAAAGTGTGTGTTGTTTTCTTTGTTCATTTGAAGTCCTAACTAGAAAGTAGATGAGATCCCAGGTGTCTTTACACTGAAAAACACATTGCGTTCAGATATTCTCCATTTTTCCAGGAGAGGGACAAAACAGAGATACGGAATCTTTCAGTCTGAAGAACTCACACCATTATTCGATTCCTTAATGTCTCTGAAAATACTCAGTCCTTATTTTGGGACTGGTCAGTTTCTGTGGCCTGGGGGTGGATTATTTTCTACCGATGTCAAAATGTGGATTACAATATTCCAACTTTTGAAAACAGAGTGCCCCCACATTCAAACCCCCCCCCCCCCCCCGCAACAAAGGTGGAAAAAATATGAAATATAAATTATACATTCAGTCAGTCAGTCATTCTGTATTTTAATGACATTGTTGGCGTATCAGTTGTATGATGGGAATTTCACAGGTTAAATTTTAATACTTGAAGTTTTCATATAGTATTTTGAATAAGCTGTGAATGTATTTCTCACTTTCTATGCATAACCGGATCATCAAGAACTGTATGTAAACGGATGTCTATAATGAATATCAAAGAGAGAACAGGAGTACATCAAAAAATTTGATGGGTATTTAGCCAGCCAGTCAATTAGACCTGCAGGGAAGCCATAGAGAGCTATATTATTGTAGCATAATCTGATGAGCGCAGTTTCTGAGAGGACCTTTTTTAAAATGTTGTTAGAACTGTTGTTTAACCATAAAAGCACAGCACGACAAAAACTGCCTGACTGATGATGCATATGGATATAACCTTTGTATGCCAAGGCCTCTTCCCAATTTAAGCCAATAATCTTTAAACTCTGCATTTGTCGACTACACTTGTCCAGTTCCACGACAGAATAATGATGCTGAAGACTCTATTTCGACTTTGTTGTAGGTTGCCCTTGCTTCACATCGTACCAAAGAGGGCGCTCTTCATCACATGCTTCTTAAAAAAGTGAGTGCCCCGAATCAGTAGGAGCATAGGCATGGCTATAAATTAAAAACGGGTAAATTATTTACATCACTTTACTCGGGAAGACTGTTGTGTACGTAGGATGGTCTGAACACGATGGCCCATAGTAACTTGGCCAGCCTAAAACTGTTGCATATACCCGAGAAAATCCAAGTGATCAGTCAAACAGTCCGGTAGCTTATACTGGCTGAATACGAATATGTCACAGAACAAACGCAACCTTGGTGATAGATAAATGGTCTGGCAGTGGACCCCCTTATTAGCATATTTAAATAAAGAAATCATTTCGAATGAAGAGCGCCCCCACCTAGCTGAGAGCGACCGTTGATTCATTTTTCATGAAATTTTCTTTCATAAATTTTGTCGAATTTGGAGGTCTTTATTCCTAAAAGTGGCATTACCGGTCTCCTTGGCGAGGTAAGTTTCACCACACAATTTTTTGTACACTAATTGGCATTTTCTGATGGTCGAGAAGGAAAATACCGTTTTTTGCCGGAGCCGCAATGGCCCATCTTCAACACTGCCCCATTTTCAAGGCCAGGCGTGTATGTGAACAAAATATACCTAGTTAAGTGACCAACTTCTCTTTTAGTCCCTAAGTTTGTTTTTATTTCCGTTCACGCTTTTGTAGTGTAAAAATCACGCGCGCTCTCCACTGTGTAATCTGACAGCGAGAGAGTAACATAGGACCTCCCGCTGTCCGTCTTCAAGGTCGATAGCCGATCTATTGCCGGGATCTATTGGATTAGGCGAACAACGTAGCTGTGGTTTATGTTATATCCAGTCGGGATACATTTGATTGCAGTTTCATTCATCAAATTACTGTTTCGAAGCCTTATATTTTTAGTAAGGTGGGCCTCATGCCAGAGTTCACGCCAGTTCACACAGCGTGCATACCGAAGACAACACGCCGACATCATAGGCCGGAAGGCATTATCAAAGTGCGTACTCGCTTGCCCTGTGCGTTATCAAATTGTATGCACTACTCAGTACTCGACTGGCCCTTGTCTAATCGAGTTCCATTTTTCGTATCAACAGGGACCATAGAAGATTCCAGTTCTGGTAGGTTTGCTGTGGCGACGCTCTGGTGTCCGTATTCAGATGTGTGGCCAGCGGAAGGCTTTTAACTGGTTCACCGTATTTTCATTTTGAACAGAAGCCTTAAACAGATTTTGAGTTTGGACTCTACATGATCCTTTAAATATCGCTGTGCTGTATCAGTGTTAGAGACAATGAACATGCAAAATAAACCATCATTTGATAAGAGAATCAAAAGGAGTCTTTGTCTTACGTTGTCCTCAAAGCAAACTTTGTTAGAGCTTAGTAATTTGTATTCTGCATGTATGCTAGGTACTGTACCTTTGACAACAAATACTGACAAAGCAATAAGAAGATTAGTCTTGCCACAATGGTGGGCTATAAAAAAAGTGTCTCAAGGTGTATCAGATAGATTCACATTGAAATGCAATTTGAGGCATTTGAAACAGTTTCAGATGCTTGTTGACAAACTTGGTGAAAAATATAGAAAAGACGATTTCTGTCATGAACATAATGACAGCAGATTTGATAGGAAACAGCATAAAAGCTGAAATCTCATATGAAACAGTTTGCAACTATTCAGAAGAAATTTAGAGTTGGATTTCAATGTCCTGGAGTTTTCAAGGAAATAAACATGATCAAAAGAGACTACTACAGTTCAGGCAACTTAAACAAAAATGTGTAAATAGAAATAAAGTGGAAAATGTTCTACTTGGTGATATTCAAGTACGAATAAAAAAATTAATGGGCTTTGTTCTTGTACTAGAAAATTTGGCAAATTTGGTGTTGTTCCAGTGTTGTTTACTGGAAAAGTCTTTACAGTGTCAATAAGATCATGCCAGGTAAAAGATCTACAGGAAAGTATATCTAAGATGACTGGTTTGCACAAAGACAAGTTTAAGTTGTTATCTGAAGGAAAACCGTTGTTCAATGTAATTCCATTACCACTTCCACAGCTAATTACTGTGAACATTTCAGGTTTTGGAGGTGTCAAATCATTGGCTGAGAAATGTCATCCAGAAAAAGAAGTATGTGGTCCATGTGCACGATGTAGTTGTGAATCAACCTCTAGATGGTATCATAAAATTAATAAAGATGTTTTTTTCAAAGGTTGGCTCCTTGAAGAATATAGATTGTCTGATAGAGACTGTATATGCACAGCATGTGAAAAAATTATAGAGAAATCATTCAAAATTGTAGTAGTTCCGCACAAATCGCCCATTGTGAGTCTTCCTCTAGAAAACGAAAAATATTGACTTGCTTTATTTGTAGTGATACATCAAGCACATTGGTAAAAATTGATGATTTGACACTATTTAAGGCTACTTTCCAGTTGCATGTACACACAGAACTGTCAAATATCCCTGACACTGTTTCACTTTGTGATGCACACTGTAATATTTGGAGGAAGAGAAACAGGGTGCACTGTGCCATTTCAGATTGTCGGAAAATTATACAGGGAGAAGTAAGACACCCACCTAATCCAGAAGTTCTGCTTGACTATTTCAGGGAAGAGGGACTTATTGTACATTGAGAGCAGACAGCCCAGTTTGTATGGCATGTTATATGAGATTGTACAGAACCCTTGATGTTGTCAGACAGGACAATGGTACAGTTTCTGATAATGCCTCCCTGAAAAGGTGCACAGTGATTTAAAGGAAAAAATAAATGAATTTAGTTCCCAAAGCAACGTTGAGGAGGTGGCTCTCAGTAAAATAGCTTGCCATGTGGCAGAGAAACTCTTGAATAAAGAACCCTTCCTGCTGAAGGAGACAAAGGAAAGATATGACACAATATTATGTGAAATATTTGGCAACTTTGAAAGTCTTGGGAAACCATTAAACCACTACACAAGTAAATCATCTGCATTTCTTAAACTTGAGATGAATCGGATATTTGGTCATCATATAACATATTCTACAGTCAGATCTGGTGGAAATATTTCTAAAGGATATGGAACGCTTATGATGAGATTTGGAGTAAATACAAGGGAAGTACTGCATAAATTGTACTATGATACAAAACACAAAATTGATAAACTGCAGTCAACATGTTGTCAATTGCAAACACAACTGCTTTCTGAAGCCAAGTCAAAATCTCCCAGCATGCTTTGCACTTTAGCTACTGTTGCTGATGAAATGTGTGATAGACTTCACTGTCAAGCACAAAAGTTTATTATGAAACACAAATTACAGACAAACTTGTCAGACCTGCAATTACAGGATGTTGTGAAAGATATTGATCCAGTTCTATGGAATTTCATTTTTTTGATCACTGCTAGTAAAGCAGACAGAATGGAAATCTTTAGAAAAAAATTCAGCTGGGAAGAACAGTACATAGGGTTTCACAAAGATGGATCTAACTTCAAACATAGAAAATACCTTGGAATATTTTATAATATATGTCATCTGCTGTTTTTGACAAACAATGAATGTAACTATCCCCTTCATTTATTATTAAGTGACAGTATTGATACCTACAGTGGCTCAGTAAATTGTCAACTATTTTCAATTCCTTTGGTATCACATGTTCCAAATGTATTACGAGGGATCACATGAATGAAGTTGTATCAAAGATGTTAGAAGAACAGTTTTCTTCTTCTTTCACGCCTGATGCATTTGCCATAGTTTCTGTTGACAATATAGATATTGGTCAGCCCTATGCTTCAGTAACACCCAATTTATGAACAGAGGGATTCATGGAACATCCTATCAGGCAGTAGAACCCAAACCAACCTCTATCAAATATTCATCGAGTGATTTTGTTTCTGGTAGTACTAGGAAAAGGCTATTTTCAGAGTTGACTTTAATTAAGATTAAGGCAGATACAATAGTTTATTCCGTTGTATAGCTACCTGTGCATCTGAAAAGTTACTTGCCTGTCAAAGAACAGATGACTGTTTGTCTATTGATGATGATCTATGTGACTTAGAGTGGACTTTGTCACAAAGGGTGAGGAAAGTTGTTGCTAATGTCCTAGGCACTGATGAAGCTCATGAATACTTTGAAGAAACAATCCAAACCAATGATCAACGATATTTACTGTCTGGAGGGCAATTTCCTACTTTCACTGCGAGAGCTGATGCCCTCACAAACAAGCCTATTCCTGGCAATTATTCAGACTTGATTTGCATCTCTTATTTGTTGAAATGTCCAGTGAAAGTTTTCAACAGTTGTGGAATGCTTTTGCATGAATTTGGCAGCATTTTCAAAACAGTTGAGCCAATATTTTTGTGTGAACAATCTGAATGTAATTTTGATCTACTAGTCTCAAAAGACAGGTTGTTTGACAAAATTGACTTATTTGACATGTCAAGGACTGCAGAAAATACATTTTATCCCTGGTATGTCATAAATTTGAGATTAATATGTGGGAGCTCATTGAAAAAAATATGTGTGAAATATACCAGCCGCAAATATTAAAAGCTGCATCAAACATTCATGACACTAGTAGATCATCCATGACAAAAAAAAGAAAAACTGTACATGATCTTGAGGAATTAAATCTCAAATTGACAAGAGTCATCATGTTTTACCGCAGATGAGTGTTTACTCTGCCTCTCCTTCAAATAACTTAAAAATAGAACAATTTTCAATCACAGAAATTGAAGAGCAATCTTTGAACAATATGAAGTCTAATATGTTATTATACTGTTTACAGAAGTTTTCAGCTCACACACTAAAACCTGAAGCAGCTTTGTCAAACTTGAGAAGTTTTCTTTGTCAGCAAAGTTCACCACACACAGAAAAAGCTAAAGTAATCTATCTTGGTGTTTTAAATGAGCCATGTGACAATATTGACACACTTCAACATGTGATTGAAAAGTTACATCTTATCTTTGAAATAGGGAAAAGGTTGAAATACCTGATACTTGTAGGAGATGGTAAAACATATGATTTGTTGAGCAAGGTTAAAAGAGAATACAGTGAAGAATTGGACTGGTTGATTATATTCCCAGGGATTGGCATATACTAAAAAATACACAACCCGTCTTGTTCAAAGTTTACATGGAAGCTGGTCTAAAGGACATTGCTAAACAGACATTTAAAGAGGAAGGTCTTCTAACATCTCTTATCCAGTGTCATAATTTAAAAGATGTCACAAATTCCTACTCCAGGTATGGGAGGCTTTCTATAGACACCAGTTAAAGGAATTTCTCAAATACAGAGAAACCAATGACATCTTGTTAAAATGTCAAATCAAGAGTGAGGATATTTTTAAAGAGGCATTAAAAACAGCTGTGGAGGTCAATGACCTCTATGAGGATTGCCAAGAATTTCTCAATTGATGCAAGAATTTAAGGAAACAATTGTTGGCTTGGAGGATGACTTTTTTGCTTTTATCAGAGAAAGAAGTCAGAAAGATGACACTTTAAGTTTTGGTCAAATTTCCTTCATCGGGACTGTTTTGCCTATATTTCTCTATATCTTGCCTTCCGAAGTTCAAACTGGACTCTTCGCGTTGCTTCACTGAAAATGTTAGCTCCTTTGTTCCATGCATATGATCGTCCAACATATTTACGATTGCTTCCACAACACCTAATGGACTTGCTTTTGATGCCAGAAAGCATACTAAGTCATTTGAAGGATGGTGGTTTTTCTGTGTCAATTACAGGACAAACATGGAGAGAACTAGCCTTAGACGAAGCACACGAGTCTTTAATAAACCTCAATGTCAAAACTTCAGTACATAAACCATCCCC
Source organism: Ptychodera flava (assembly GCF_041260155.1). Classification (NCBI taxonomy): domain Eukaryota; kingdom Metazoa; phylum Hemichordata; class Enteropneusta; family Ptychoderidae; genus Ptychodera; species Ptychodera flava. Next base: position 3,726,914 of record NC_091940.1, on the reverse strand, counting down.
AGAGCTCTTGGATAACTTGGCAGTTTGTTTGCCTTATAGAGCTAAGTGTCAAGAAAATTTACAGAAACAGTTACAGCCAGGATCAAAAAGAAAACAAAAATATGTGTGTAGAGATGAGCAAATTAAAGCAAAACAGACTGATGAAGAAATTTGTGTAAAGTTTTATCAAAAAGTATGTGATTCTATGGTATTTTGTCATTCTGAGAGTAATAAAGGTTTGGTAAGGTTATTCAGTGGTGATACTGCTGATGGATCTCTGTATGAAGACCTTACAAATTTTTATGAAATTGGGAAAAATGGTTTGGATAACTACATAAAAACAAGACTACTTCATATTCCCAGCACAAATGTACCTGTTAGAAGAAAAAGGCTGCGAACTTTCTCATCTATAAAGCAAAAACAGAAAAGAGTGCGAACCAGTGAACAAGATAAAAAAATTGTTGATTTTTGTCTCAAAAAACAGATTGCTCATTCGATTAAAACTGGTAGACCAATAGAGTCATTCAGTTTATCCCCCTCCCAAGGGCAATCTGTAATGCTGATGGTACAATGTATCACCAGTCAACTAAATCAAATGCCACAAAAGTTTTCAAAAGTAGATATGCAAATGAAAATATCAATTTTGAAAATCTGCCAAATGGATGGACCCCTAATCTTGTAATTTTGGAAGGAATGTTTGTAATTCAAGGGGCACCTATAAGGAGTCATCACAAAACATTAAAAGATTACTTCCAATATTTGATAAAGCGATGGATCTTGCCCCATTTTAGAAACAATACCAATAGTGTCCATTTAATTTTTGATGACCCTAATGCCTTATCATTTGACAAACCAAGTCCAAAGACAATTGAAAGGGCACGGAGGGATGTAAAGAAAAATGCTAAGAGTAAAATCTATGAAAATATGGATATAAACTCCACCTTGCCAAAAGAAAGTTGGGCGAATTTCATAGCTGAACGGAAAAATAAGCGTGCATTAATTAATCTGCTTTGCAACCATTTGCCAACGATGGTGAAGTCTTACCTTGGCCCTAACAATGACTTTTTAGTTGTTGGTGGTTTCAGTGGAGAAAGGCAAGGAAAGGCATACATCATCACACAAGAGACAGATTTGTTAGAATGTACGGTTTTCAATGGTAATCATGAAGAAACGGATACAAGGGTGTGGCTTCATGCGATAAAAGCAAGCCATTCAAAAATCATGATATTTTCACCGGATACAGATGTCTATCATGTAGGTTTGCCCTATATGTCTTCTGGTTACTTTGACTACTTTGATGGGAATCAACAGAAAACAAAAGACATCATTATCAACTTAATGCTAATTTTTCAAATTGTCATATTTAAGTTTGAACAAATTGCATGAAGCAATTATTAGAGATCCTGATTTGGCTGATATTCCACATAATGAGCGTACAATGAGCCTCCAATCTTTATTTATCACTTCAGGGTGTGATTATGTGTCATTTTTTGTGGGATTTGGAAAGGCTGGGTTTATGAATACATTCTTTCAACATGCAAGTTTTATCACTGGTAAATCAGTTGATGCTGTGGGAAGTATTGCACAAACTGATTCTGATGACAGCATCTTAGCTTTCTATCGTTTAATTGGAACTCTGTATTTCAAACGATACTATAGTGAATTTTCTCAGGAATTTTCAAGCCCTGAGGATATGTTTAAAGAAATGAAGCACAAGACTGGTTGTCAAATGACCTAGACATGCACACTCTTTGGATTGAAAAATTAGAAATACAGTTCAGGGTAGAACACTCGGGGAAAATGAGTGCTTACCGAATCCTACAGCACTCTCTTTACATTGGCTGAGATCTCGGTTTGTTTCAAAAATTTGGAACCAGTCACATAAATCACACATATCACTTCCTGACTATAATGAATATGGTTTTAAAATTGTCTCAAATAATGCTGTAGAAATTGTTTGGGATAGCCCTGAAAATATTGATCGAGTACAACAAACTGTATACGAATACACAACAGGGTGCGGATGCACGACTGGCTGCAACCGTCGTATTTGCAGGTGCTTCAAAAGGGACAAACAGTGTGGCCCTGGTTGCAGGTGTAAAAACTGCACAAATACAGCAGGAATTTACAATGTCCGCACTGTACCTGATGATATTCTAGAGTTTGAAGAAATGAATGTGTCTGTAATTGAGGACTATGAAGTAGAAATCGAGGAAGAAGAGGTGGAGTACGATCTTACAGAAAATGATGTAATTGAATTATCTGGTGGGAATGATGAAGGTCACATTGAAACAACGTACAACTCTGATTGTGACGATGATTAGATATCTGGCTGTCACTGGCTGCTACTTTCAATTTATTCTCTCATCTACGTATTCATGGCATAATTTGTCCTCATGGTTCTAATTTGCAACGTTTGCAAAGAATTTACACGTATGCTTCTACGTTACAGTGGCATAGTATGATACAAACCCCCATGATTCACAGTATTACATCGTACGCGTGTGTACTGTGGTGTTCATATACGCCTATGGTCGATCCCACAATACAATGACAGGTGCATTTCAACACTGCCCCAAATGCAAGGCCACCGACGAAAATCTTAAAATTTCGCACAGTGCTGTCAAAACGATGTAACTAAAAAATGTTAAATCGGCAATTCCGTTCAAGGTCAGTAAGTTGTCATTTTGGTCCTCCGCATATCATGTGTCGGATGTGACCTTCGATCAGAACATCCACACCGTAAATAAGACAGCGTGCATATTGGATTTTCTTCGCTTTATTTTCACATATTTCAAAAACCATGAGAGAGCTAAACATCAACAGTGAATATTACCTTGGTATTTTGCCCCGAACAGCAATAATTTAGCAGTGCAAGCGGAAAAACGATGCTTCCGGGATTCGCATGTTTGTGTGGACCGCCATTGATGATTTGACCTTTGCGGGGGGTCGATTCGCAAAGGATATTATGCAAATTAGAGGGTAGCTCCAAGACTGTAAATGGTTGCGTAAATGAAATGTACTTTTGGGAATATGTAAATCTAGTGGGCAATGGAAAATTTCAGTAGTGGGGAGAGGGGAGTGGGGAGCTGAAATTGTTGTGGGGAGCGGGCAGATCATAGATACTGGAGTGCAGTGGGCATCATAATTTCAGTGGGAGAGCAAGTTACGAACAGCTCAACTTTCCCCTCCAAAATTAAGGTCAAGGTCGAAAATGCATGAAATCAGTATATCTACCTTCGAAACATGTTTTTTGATGCTTTTGTAAAAATGGTGAAATTTACCAGTAGGTGACACCCGTCAGATGATGTTGAGGACATATTCTGGTGAACGATGCCGACACTGCATATGAGCCACTGCAGCACACAGCTGTGAGCCAACTGGAGATTTTCGTCCAAAGAGAACTGCTCCTGTAGTCATGGAAACACAGAGAAAACGATTTTAAAGTCACCAAGATGAACCATGTATTTGACATCAAGAAATATTCTTGACATAGTACGAGTTCATTCGTCCTCAATGTGTGAAAGAAAGGCAAAATGTGATGATGATGATGATGATGATGATGATGATGATGATGATGATGATGATGATGATGATTGCGATGATGATTAGATGACGATGATGGTGGTGGTGGTGGTGTTATTAATTCCAGCTCTTCTGTCAATAACAAATATCTGAGACTGTGCTTTGTTAACATTTTCCGCTCAGGAAACACTTCTTGTTTAGTTTTACATCAGAGCTGGGTATGCAAGAATCACTATCTTAAGCATCCAGGTCACCGTTGAATCTCATCATCACAATGTCTTCTCCATACGTCATATCCTGGACGATACCATAGTTGTTATCGTCCAATGAGGTGATACCATGCAAGACAGGGAAGCTGTCGCAACCGGGCAGCACACTGTAATATCACAGATAAAGCATCACCACACAATTTGACAGTGTCTGTCTATACGTCAATGAATAAAGGTTGTGTGCGTTGAGGAATTCAATTATACAGGTGTCAGATTCACATTACGTCAGGGAATTTTAAATCGATGAGAAAACAGTAACGTACGTATGCCTACCTTAGAATTGCGCCCTCATGTTCCAGCAATTTGCGGTCCATTACTCTTACACTCATCTCATCGTTGCTACGGGTTACGATGTGAACTTTGCAGAGTGGACCTTCGTCGACAACTTCACCAAATTTCAACGAACGTCGATCGATGAATGGCAAACCTACAAAAGTAAAACGTAGATAATGTCCATAGGTCCAACCTCAAGAAACACAGTGTCACTGAAACAACCACATATCACAAAGTATGTTTTCATGTGTGCAACGAAAACACTGGGTAGAAATCTACGTTACTTTCCTCAGCATTAATTCACAAGTCTATGGATCTATATGTTTGTATCAATGCATATAAATGTTGAGTAACAAAGGTGAGTTTGATTACTTATTGTTGCACAGCTATAAACCCACATCGACACACTAATACACACTCACTATAAACATATTAGTATAAAAACTTGCCAATACACTCACCATTTGTTCGGGCCGCTCACCAGTCTTCCGGATCCCTGATACACAGGATTGGCGGCGGAAGAGGTTCCGGACGATATGTCTGCATGTCCCAGCAACTGTCCAAAGGCGTTTTCCAGCTGATAACATTGTTGATATAGAGAAGTTATACAAAAATTGTAATTTTTACGAAAGAATTTTTTTCAGGAGGCGACAGGTATGCCCACTGTGGTACTTGAGACATTACCTTGTTTGTTTACACAGCATGGTATGGAACGTCGCGGTGCGACCGATGCTTATTTGTCTTCGCATAGCGACAGAGAAGACAAGGTGATCGAACAGTAATGTTGGACGCTGATTGGTAGAAAGTTAGATCTCCCGGTATATAGCGCGTATGACGACATAGCACATCTCGAGTTCCATTCTATTGTTGTGGGCGCATAGTCGGCAGATTCGTTCGTTTACATTGGAAGCGCACATTTTTGGAACAAAGTAATACACTCTATTGAACAAGGCCAAAATATGTGCCACGTTGATTCCGTTGGGCTAAATAAGATGATAGTATGTGTTTCCGTTAACTTGCCTTCGGGAAACAGGGTAGATCTCTCGGGAAACTGTCTATCTTTTTATTCGTTTTAGGAATGATGAGATGCGACTCTTTCCAAAATTTAGCAAGCCCGTGCGTAATTTGGAAAAAAATGCGAAAGCAATTTAAGGTCGAAGGATTTCAAATAGGTAAGGCTGCATCCACGAATAATGACTAGGTAGCTGGAGGAATTTTAGGGGGAGGGACATGAAAGTTCCGGGGTTAGTAGAGGGGAAATTTCGACAATTTTGCACAGGCTGTAGGAAGGATCTGATTTTGGTTCGCTATTTTTTAATCTTTTTATAATCCTCAATTTGGTAGGTAATTAAAAAAATGAATGAATAACATTGTAGTTTCATCAAATTACTAATGTTGATAATAAAATTAAACATTATGGAATCATTTTGACAAAATCTAAAAATAGTATGAATGCCATTGAATTTGCATAAGAAAACAAAACCAAATAGACCTTGTAACACTAGGCAGAAGCTGCAACTGTTGAAATTTTTTTAATATATCCATTCCATATATCCACTACAGTTATATTACCTACCTACTGCATGCTAAAACGCACAAAATATTCAATTTGTCATCAACTTAAGTTGATGATAGAATTAGAGACTGAATTGGTGAGTATTCAGAGAGAGTGGTGGACACACATGAGTGCTTATTCCTCATGGCAAAGGAGGGGTATGCGTTATTTTATATATGGGATTGGAAACTTTTTAAAGTATCATTTATTGATTATATCCATAAACAACAAGCAAAAAGCAAACAAACACTGTTCTTCATTGACAAACGTGAAGACGAATACAACTCTTTCTTGGTCCTTTATTGTATGTAGAAATAATCATACGTAACATGTAAACAAATAAACAAACAAACAAGGAATCAGGGTTCCCTTTGGTTGGGTGGCACAAACAACCTGTACTGAGTGTTTGGGTGTTCAGGGAACTGTAAACGTTCAGGTTTTTTACTATATGTTATATCACAACTTCGGTCCTATGAGTCGTATTCATGATTGAGGAGCGCATGCTCATATCTACTCTCGAGAGTACACTGGTTGCAAGTCACATGACAGTATCAACTACAATGTGACAACTATAGATCAATGTTTGAGTTAGCGCAAAGACATGGGTTATCATATTGCATCCTAGGACAGGCAGATGAAGTAGAACTAACATACCGTGTGGTAAACACCGCGAAGGATTGTATTTAATTTCCTTGCCATGGTAATTGGCATTTTTCTTTCACGCATTTATAACAGTGGATTCTTAGATATCGTTTAGTTTGACGTCACTACCTTATTGAGTGTTATGTTTTCTTCCATCGTGTAATATCTAAAGTCCCCTTTACGCTATGCTTTACTGTGATAACAGACACGATGTGCATTTTAGTTATGAAAAAACGTCAAGCCACCTCTTTGTCAATTTTGTGTCAAAATGAAAGCTTTTGTACGTTAACGAAGCCATTCGTAACATATCTATATTGCATGAAACTCGTGAAATGTTGGTGAATATTATATATTTATTGTTTGCTTATAATTAGTAGAATAAACTGTATCACATTTTTTCAGTCACTCGTACTTCAATTAATCGTTTAGATCCGACAAGAAAACAACATCCTCTGACATTTCGCTTCTCAATAATTTTATCTAAATATCAACGATGATATCGTATCAAGTAACAGAGTTTGTCTAATTTCCTGGAGCTAATGTTCAGACGTATCGGCATAAATTTCGTTTTAGGCTGATAGCTGCACACTGATACGTAAGTTCATATCGAGCACCATCTTGCTCTTTAATTAGGACTTTCCGATATTCTGAACAGTTCTCCAAGACATACGGAACGTCGTCTTCAGAAGTAAACAACAGCTTGCTTTCTGTGAAAAGAAATGTACAAAGTCAGACATGATCACTCTCAGAAGTGACGTAAACCCTGATACGCATAGCAGTGCATGTCACATGCAAACGTATTTACATGCAAGCATGCATCCATCAAGCCATCCCAGTATTCGTGTGTACATGTGTCAATACAAATGTAGTTAGTACGTATATGTATGTATGTATGTATGTATGTATGTACGTATGTATGTATGTATGTATGTATGTATGTATGTATGTATGTATGTATGTATGTATGTATGTATGTGTGTATGTATGTATGTGTGTGTGTATGTGTGTATGTATGTGTGTGTATGCATGTGATATAGCTATGCATTAGTGTATTTGTGTGTGGGGATGGTCATGTACATGAAAGGATGTATGTATATTTGTATTAATGTATTTGATTATCAAATTTCCGTAACTGATCACAGTCGTCATTAACTGCATTAAGAAAACTACTTCCTCATACTTGTCTCCTGATTGAGTGATTTCTGCAAAATGTTGAAAACACGTCCTTTGGAAAATTCCCCATATCCGGAAATTGATAACTTTAATAACATATTTACTCAGACCACCGACCCACTGAATATCGACTTCATTGTATCATTTTGTTGTCGATTCTCCGACAAAATGACTGGTTACAGAAGTGTCTGGCTACGTTACTGCTGTTTCATCATTGTAACAATGAAAGCATCTTGTCACACAAGTAAGGTAAGATCAAAACATGCCTTACCAAACTACTGAATGGTGTACACTTGATCATTCCTGCTCTAATTTATGTCCTAAAGGGCAAGTTCAAAAGAACATGGATTTATTTTGTTCGAGACTTTGTTTTGTACACTTTTTTATCTGCTTGTGATCGCCGGTGCCCAGCTTTTGGTCAAACGAGGTTTCGTCTCTTCATCACTCGTTGGACAATGTTTGTCGTAACATGTTAACTAATTTTTAGTTTTCGTGTTTAATGTAACGTTCATTACAATATGTTTAGGACTTTTGGTAAAAAATCAGAATAACTGAATATGTGCATAGCACCTTTCCTGTGTCTGTCATTAAATGAAGGATTTGAAGCATTTTACTCAAAATGGAAACCTTGACCATTTTGTACGTTTGCATTTTCACAGCTTGTTCCGGACGATGACGAAAATATCGAACACAACGACAAGAAACGAGAGATTGCAGAAGGTCCAATGTTTGACGATTTGCCGTTAATCATGGTAAAATAAATTCAATACGCTGTATAGAGTAGAGCATAACGGTTTTCATGTAAAATAGTCTATGTGAAATCAATTTTTATCTGTTCGTATTGAAATTTCAAGTATCAATGTGATATTAGTATTGGAGTATTGGAGTATTGTTGTCACTACCGTTGTCTACCTTTCATCGTCACACTTGAACGCATACCTGCACAGTGAGGTTTACACAGATTGAAAATGAAGCAACGACAGTAATGTAACTTACGGATGTTATAGTTGTATGGTTTTATGTAGCGAAAGTGTTTTTCCTCGTAACTTCGATAGTCCGTTAGGAGTACTTTCTCTTTACAAAATTAACTTGGCGATGTCTAATTGGCTATATATTTGTCAATCGTAATAGTTGGAGCATAAAGTGGAGTTACAATAAATGCCAATGATGTTTACACGGTCGACTAATGGTTGAATCAAGGGCGAAAACCTGTGAACGTGATTTCAGCTAGACTACGTTGTATACACCACATGTTGAAGGTCACTTCGTTCTGAGAGAGAGAGAGAGAGAGAGAGAGAGAGAGAGAGAGAGAGAGAGAGAGAGAGAGAGAGATTAAGAAACAGTACTTTGCGAGAGAAAGGACAAAAAATGTGATATTGTCAAAAACGTATTTCCCCCTTATGTCATTAACACTTCTTAGAAGGCGTTGTAATTTGGAGAAAAGTAGTGAACTTATGTAACAGTGAAACAATATTGTTTCGATACGGTTTTGTCAGAGATAGGTATTTCCATCAACATTTGAAGCTTGCCTTCAAGTTGATGGACGACGATTCCGTCAAATAATTAGGGTGATTTGAAATCATAAGAACTGGGTTTTACATTTTCACTCGCAATGAAACGATTAGAAGTATTTTGTTTTGTTTGTTTGTATGACAGAACAAGCCTGAAAGTTTTGCCTGGCTAGTCTTATGAAAGGCAACCCCACTGTATATGGACGTCATAACTACGTTGTCAGGTGTTTAAGACGAGACCCAAAAACATTTTTTTAAATATTATTTCCTCTAAACTCAGACAGATAAATTAAATTTCAAACTGTATGAATCATCCATCTAAAAGATTTACTCTGCGATGTGACTATTGCGATGAAAATCAGTCAGCAATGTGTCTAATTCATAAAATGTGATATATTTTCTGACATGACTTTGCATTTCTACTTCACCATCATTTTCGTGTCATGAGACAACGCATACGTTTAATACATGTTGAATTCACTTTCTTTCAGAGAAAATATAGTATACCATCACCTCCAATGCGTTCAGGTAATTGGTTTGATTATTTGATTTTCTCTCATGACCTTGTTTATTCCATATCATTGTTTCCCAATATTGCAACATTAACGGTGACCGAAAAAAATTGATCTGGTGTTGTTATGTTGATTTTCCTCAAAGTTCCATTATGTTCCGTTTTGCAACGCATAAATATCACAGTTTGAAAAAAAAAATCGCGGACGGCAAAATATGATTGCGAGTAAATACATGACATTGAAATGCCGACTTTGCTTTTTTGACGCAGCTGACTCTGTACCGGAACCATCGTCTGCAATGGAAATTATATTGACACGAAATCAACACTTGATTGAAGGTGAGACGCATTATCTTGTCATTTGATATTTTACAGACATCCATATTAAAATATAACCTTTATTCTCGCATAATTTGCAATTTACATTTAACCTTTCTCGAGGACACCTGAAATGTTGAAAAATAAAGCAAGTATTATTATATGACGTTCAGGACCGAGGATACTAAAACACACGCAAAGTAAACAAATTTGATCCATACATGGTCTTATTCATGTTTTCGTCGGGCAAACGACCGATCTATTTTCAGGTAGCACGCGCCTTGAATTCGAAACATTTAAACTTTTGCTCAAATTTCGCTAAAGAAAAATTTCAAGTGTTCTCTTTCAAATTAAAGAATAACAATCGGGCGTCATCGTACAATATTTGGTACGGGAGAAATTACAAAATATTTTTTGACACTTAAATTAAAAATAATTGCCATCTGTTTCAACTCTATGAAGAAAATTAGACCGGTAAAAAGTCAAGTTTATACTCCATAATCTTCAAAATGAGCCCCTACAAGTGGTAGATCAAAAACATATTGTAAAGCTTTGAGAGTCCAACTATCTGTCCACCAGCTGCATTCTACCTAATGATGACAAAGCACATTGTAATAACGATTTGTGGGTTGTCAAGGTTAAAACGACTTTTTACATTTTAACGCTACCCCTTTGCTCATCCACAAAGTCATACTTTGTGAATGTCAAACAAATAATGAATAAATAAATTGAAAAAGTCCCCTGCCTTTACAGTGTACATTTTGCTAAACTTAATCTCCTGAAAGAATTGAGCTTATAGCAATAAGCTTATGTATTACATTTGGTACTGTCGGTGAAATTTTAGATTGTCAAAATTATATAGATCAAAGTTTGGTGCGAAAGCGCGTACAGTCATGACGGCGAACGATATTGAGTTAATCCCCCTGTCACCTTGAGTTTCATTTTCCATGTAAGTGTTTTATTTATCTATGTCCCTTATTTCAAGTGCCGTTGTCTTTTTGTAAAATTGTTGTGTGTCATATTTCGATGTCAACGGTCAGTATTTGACTATACAGGTGGCAGACCCCCGAAATTGAGAAAAATGAGAAGAAAATGGCCATTTGTGACGTGACCCTCAGAATTCAACCTCGATTTTGAGCAGATGCGCTTCTCGATTTGTTGTCATTTTAATTGTATTTCAAGGTGTCCACAATAATCAGTGCGCCACTTCTACACTGTGCTAATATGCATGAGCCATACGCTGAATCAATTTTAATACGTCGGTACTCACGAGCTCACATTACTGACATGTGCTAGTTTTCGGAACGAAAAATTCATTGCGTCTTCGAAATACAAACTTTTCCGGAATCACACATACGAATAATATCGACTGTTGTTATGAAAATACATGTATATATCACACGATTTGAACTAATTTGGGATAATTGGATGGTGAGGTGATGCCGATTTAATCCACAAATATAAGCTCATCTGCTTTTCTTTTTACAGTAAACACTTGTTTTTATGAGTAATTTGTAATATTGCAACATTCAGCTATACTGCTGTAATATTGCAACATTCAGCTATATACGGCACCTAACACTGTTGAGAAATTTGAAAAATATGAAAACCCAATTATCCGAAATTAGTTCCAATCGTGTTATATATATATAATATATTATATATATATATATATATATATATATATAATATATATATATATATATATATATATATATATACACATACAATCTGATGACTTATAGAACTGGGTTGTTCAAAGTCCGTCTTGCTTCCAATCCCGAGTAGCAATAAAATAGCGACGTTTCGGTGCGACTAGCGAACCTTCATCAAGCTTTACAACAACACGAATACAAACGAAACTGGAGGTACTACTGAATGGAATAAATACTCGTGCACACTCGTACACGGAGGGCGAGAACATTACAACTGAGGGGTGGGAACTGTACATATATATATATATATATATATATATATATATATATATATATATATATATATATATATATATATATATATATATATATATATTTGAAGTAAGAGGGTCTATTGATGTCGTTTACATTATAAGTTTGTATTTTACGAATCCCTTATAATTTTCATGTTACAGCGAATGTTCCTGGACTTATGGAGGGTGATATCTACCTTGGACCACAGGTAATACACGGATAATGACAATAGCAACCAGTAGGCCTAATTCGGATTAACACTTGACAACTGAAACAATCATTTAAAGAGGGCATGTCATTGGGGGAATGATTAAATTACTTTAAATCCCATCATTTTCCAAGTCAATGATTTACAAAATATTAATTTGTAATAGGAACTATGGATTTTCAGTTGATTGGTAATACTGTAGAGACAACTGTCGGCATGAACACTTCTTTAACCAATTATTTTAAATACCTTAGCCACAATCCGATTAACATTTCTACTCAACGGTCAAGTTTACCAGTTAAAGTTACACCGACATCTTCATAGAATCCGCACGCCTGCTGGCTACCTGGTTTGCCGGTGTGTTGACAAGACAAAATGAGTTGTAGAACGTTTATTATTTTATTATTTCTCAGAGGCGACCATTTTATATGCCCGTTTAACAACCAAGTTTACTGCACTTTGACGTAACCAGACTTATCGGCAATATGCACAGCAATTTGGAGTCGGCGACACAGAGTGGTTCAAATGAATTCTGACAAATTAATATACAGTAGTACAAAGAAGACCACAAATAGACCGTAGGGTTTCATCTGATCTGACATGTTCCCACTGTAACAATTACTAAAACTTCAAACTTCAACAAAAATAACGATTATAAACTTTCACCAATGCCGTATGCCTGAAATTCGTGAACTAGTTATGTACTGTGATTCATGTAATTATGGGCAGTGATAAAATCTGGGAAATAAATGATGTAGAATCAATCTTTCTACCTTCATCAAGGATGGAACGAATGTACTGAGTTTAAGATGAAAAAAATCACTGGAAAGCATTCTGCTATCAAAAATGCAAGGGACAACTATTCTTATAATAATCAATGACTTTTTTCAAACTTCTGACTAAATTGAAACGAAGGAGGCATGAGTCTGTAATGCCCGGCATGTGTTTGATGATGAACCCTTTGAAATTTGAGATCACATTTGGCTACTGAAATACCAATCCGAAACATACCTTCGAACGAATGTGTTAAGTTTTTAATTAATTACGGATGGAAGAAAATTAATACTTTTGGATGCTTCATACGCAGATGAAGGTCTGAAACGCGGACCAATGTAATGTAACATTGAGATCACATTTCTTGGGAGGTATTCTTGGAGGTTCGGGACAGCTATAGAAGAAAATGTTTGCACGCTGACTTTGCGTCAGAATGTCATTGTCGTTACATCACTCTGTGATCCTGGCATTTCCTGAAGTCGTGAAGAAGGCAAAAATATACTTCAAACTTAAACATTTGTATGCATTTGGTGGGAAAAAATGAAACAAGTTAGCGCATTTTGTAATCTCTCCAATGTCTACGACATTGCCAGATTAATGTGAGTGCAAATATCCAAGTTATATACTTCGTCTTGTAGTCCGGTATATAGTTTTCATTTTGTGTTCGTCTTTAAGAAACTCAGAGCAGGAATCGCTGCTGAAGATCGTCGATGGCCAAATGGAATTGTTCCGTATGTGATTGACGGCTACTACGGTAAAACTTTAACTTGTTTATGTAACGTCGTCTTTTATTCCTTTTTCGTAAAATGCAATTAAAAATAGTCAACAATTGCAGGAGACGTTTCTTGATTGTGTATGATACTTGTTAAAAAAGATCTGAATGATCCAGACCAGGGGACATAGTGACATATACGGTTATGTATACCGCGGTTTTGAAACCCCCCCCCCTTCTTCTTTTTGTCTGATCAGGTATACCTTTGTCCAGGAAACGTTTATAAAATTTAGACTTTTGACCCTGATATTGGCTCTACCACAACTTTTGATCCCAAATAAGCACATTTTACCCACCATTTTGTAGTAATGTAGCTTAGCGCTTTTTGACACCCACTCATTTTACTGAAAGTCATAGAGTTTGCGCGCTTTAGTTCCGACTGTCTATGGTACATTTGTACCCAATGTGGAAATGAGTGTCCGGGAGGGGCCTCCAGGTATTCAACTTTACAACAAATTGAAGCCCTTACGTTCTGTTAGTGTCAGGCTGCATTGTTAGTTGTGAAAGCTGATTTTATTTTTAAAGTGAAAAGAAAATAACTGAACATGTATCCCCCATGCTCTGCGTTGATTGACAATTGATGTAGGTATAAGTGACAATCTGTTGAATGTCCAAACGCACGTTATGACACATCTTTTGTAACTGAACAAAGTTTGCAACGCTATCCCGTTCTCTGTACTGTGCACAATTTTCATATTTCAGATCAGGCCGCCGTAACAACTATCGAGAATGCCATGGCGGATTACCATCGCTACACGTGTATTCGTTTCGTTCCACGCACCAATGAGGCAGATTATGTCTTTATAACACCTCTGGATGGGTAGGTACCTCTTTGGATGCATCACGAGGTAATACATGTCCTGCAATAATAACAGTCACCTCCAAATTCAAGGATCAGCACAGTTACACATGAACAAATGGTCCTGTATAACATTTCAAGGTTTCTTACAATGAACCGTTGTCATCTGTGAGGAGGGTCGTGCGAACACCATCGCACGAAATACACCGACCGGAAATCAAATTTTTATTTGGAAAAAAAATTGCACAATGCATAATGCTTACTCGGACGAAACAGTTGTGATATATTTTTGAACGACAGATTGTTTTGTCGTGTAGTTCAATTACAACGCATTATATCTGTCAGATTAATGCAACCATCGCTCTCTCCTCACTTGTCATCCAAATATCATCTGCGGCTGGTGATAGTAACATGACGTCATATTGTTTGTTTATTGTACAGTGCTGGTGTATTTTCAAAAACTCCATTGTGCAAACATTCCAGTGTTGTAATTATAAAACACTGAGTCTTTGCCGTGAGATTATAATTAACAATCCTCAATGATAAACACACGGGGAAAGACCCTGGTCGCTATTAAAAATTATGTTATGGTACGGCACATACTGTGGTCGGTCAGTAAATAAGCTATACCAAAGGAAATTAGAGTAGTACGTATCTAACAACTTTGCTTAAAGATTAGTCATTCACTAAGCTTTGCTGTTATCTTTCAAAGATGCTGGTCCGGCTTTGGCTATGCTAATATGGGGATGCAGAAAGTATCTCTTGGCAATGGATGTGTGTGGCACAGGACAGTGATACACGAATTAATGCACTTGGTCGGATTCATACATGAACAAGGTCGACTCGACAGAGATCAATATGTCCGTTTATATGAAGAAAATATGCTGGAAGGTGGGTATTTCACACCACGCTGTAATTCTACATATCTGAAACTAGTCGCTTTGCAATAAACCTTATTAGGAAAGTGTCTACATATCTCTGGTGTTACCATGGCGCGTATAGAACTCGTAGTCGTCAGGTGCTTAGCAAGTGGTGCTCCAACCAGAGTTAAAAACTATCTACTGTTGATTGACCAATCAGAGTGCTCAATTCAGGGTGTTTTATTTACTCATAAAGCCTTGGTCACCAAATTCAAGAAACGAATGACAGCGCCGTACTAAAGTGCTGTCCAATCAAAGTGAACATGTCATATTCTGTAGACATGTGGTACGTTTTAATATTCAAATCTGGTAACAGCGGAAACCAGCTGCAACACAAAATCTGCTGTACCCTAGGGCATTTATATAATGTGCCCTAGGGCATTTATATAGGATGTTCCATTACATTGGAAGGCTATTTCACAAATTAAAGTTTTAATTCATATCCTAAACATGTTACATTGACAAAGGGGACGATTGACGTAAACACATTGAAACGAAAATATATCAATTAGGGGCGATAGTTTTTAAGTCGGATAAAACCCTCGTACTCGGGCTCTTCTGGTATATAAAGTCCAACCCTACGATAAAATGTCTCGGCCTGCGGCCTCGACATTTTATCGTTGGGTTGGACTTTATATACCAGAAGAGCCCTCGTACTTGGGCTTTATCCTATACTTTAATGCTGATATGTTAGGCCGCGTTCAAAAAAAGTGGTGAGGGGGGGGGGGCTGGAGGAATTCAGGGGGGATTCGAAAATTTTTGGGGTAGTCGAGGGGGGGACTTGAAAGTTTTGCTCTGCCTATAGGGGGGACCTAAAAATATTTTGACTCCCAACATTTTGATGTTGTCCAATGGTTCTAATGTTAGTAATAATTAAACAAAATCTAGAACCGTTTTGTCATATTTTTTGTCTTTAATCTCGAAAAAGTCTAAAAATGTATGAATGCCATTAAATTTTCGTAGAACAAGTTGGCCTTGTAATGGGGCAGGAGCTACAACTGTTGATAATTTTTCAATATTTCTATGCAATGTATCAAACACAGTTTCTTGGTGTCTCTCTACAACATGCTGCTGAAAAAGACAATGTTCAGTTGTCAACAAAGCCGTTTGTCTAAATATTGGTGATAATTGAATGATGCAAATGCACGGTACACGTAGGCTGTGTTGGCAAGATGAATACTGGATAGCTGGGCAAGAACACAATTGTATAAACTGAACAAAAATATTATCAAATAAGAAGTTAATACAACTACTGCCCTGCTACTACATACTGGCAGTGACAGTGATACATGTAGCTCTGACTCTGATGTAGTTTAAGAAGAGTTTCGGTCATAGGACACTCATCGACAGTGAAACATACATCTACTTGTACACAAGATCCAGCCAGAGGGCAACACATAGAAGACTAGGGAACTAACAGTTACCATGGATTTCTGAATTCTGGCATATGAGAACAATCAAATATTGGAGAAAAAAGATGGGGTCACCATACTTGATCTTATACAAATGTACGGTGAAAAGTCAGTTTTTCTAAAATCACTTAAAATCAATATATAAAACCATTCATTTCAAGTTCATGCAGTGAATGAAATTTTCACATCTCATTGTACCAATAACACAAAAGTACAACTTTGAACAGTAAAGACTCTTATTTAAACGGAAAAATGTGTGACTAAATGGAATCTTTTATTTGTTATCAAATTTGCCATTATTGCACCCAAAATTTTTGAGATTAAAACATTAATATCATGGAATATTTTAACCTTCCAGTATTGTCAATTTTGTAAAACATTTTATAAGTGGCATCTAAGTTGTATATGTCTTGTACTTTTGAAAAAAAAATTCGGTAGGTCACTGCGCTCATTTTTTCACAATTTGGTTAAACGTAGCTAGGAATACACAATTTTCATACTCTCTCATGATTGTCATTTTGTGTGCTTTTCAGCTGGTGCCATTGAATTGGCCAGAGTTGGATAAACTCAAGTCGGCTTAGACTGAGAAATCCAAAAAGTTCACTGATGCAATTAAAAATGAATCAATTTAAGAACTTGCCCTAGGTATATGGCTCTACAACCTGCTGATAAGAGGTAGTGTTGAACATTTGCGTGCAGAACCACACATTACATGTTTTTTTTTACTCTGCGTGCATTCCTAATAAATAAGCGGCTATATGGTAATTGGGGGGACTTGAAAATTTTTGAGGGTATTGAGGGGGGACTTGAAAATTTTTGAGGGTATTGAGGGGGATCTGAAAAAAAATAAGATTTCAATCGCGATTCCTCCAGCCCCCCCCCCCACCATTTTTTTGAACGCGGCCTTACAGTCATAAATACATTATAACTTACGTCATTCAGATCAGACTGAATCTCTTAGACTAATGCGCTGAATGCACAAGAGTGCTAAATTGTTTTGAAATTTTCGAAAATGTACTTTGCAAATGGTGTTTTGAGAAACTTCGCAGTGGTGCACTCCATTTGTGCTGAAAAATAGTATGCGTCACGATTCTTCGTCGTTTAGAAAAGATGCCGTTCATGCAGGTTACGATGACACATAGATTCGAGGCATTTTTAACAGCACAGGAGCACTTTATTCTAGGTTCAACAACTGCTGTGACGGTGAACCTATACATTTTATTATACACCGAATGAGCCGGAAATGTAATTTCAATAATCAATCCACTTGACAAACACAGATTGTTATGTTGTTGTAGGATTTCACAGGAAACATGCCCCTGCTGTTGATGTCGCTGTAATTTGACATTGTATTACTTGTGACGGTTTTATATGTTCTGTTGTTCAATTCTGTAGGATACAGTCCGCAATTCGGTAAGGTCTTAAGCAAGGTAACAACACAGGGTACACCTTACGACTATGATTCAGTGATGCACTATGATAGGAAGGCCTTTACTAAGAATGGACTACCAACAATCGTAGCTATCGATGATTACAATCGAGAGTTAGGCACAGCAAGAACATTTACTCTTTGGGATTTTATAGAAGTTAATGGCTTATACGACTGCGGTGAGTTCTAGAATTAGATTTTAGATGTGTTCAGAAACTCGAGAACGATGATGGAAATTAAACATGTGGAGCTATACACACCACGTTCAGAAGATAAGGCACATGACACCTCGTAAATAAATGTCATATACTAATATGAAATGCAATTATAACAGTACAATGTTTGATTAATTTCACTTTTTCTTCACAAAGTCCATCAATCTTCGCTATCTAATTCTCTAAAGAATTCTTCACAAATGGTGAACCTAGTAAAAGATCTTAAACAAGATTTTGATTAAGTTACTGTGATGTCGGAGACGAAGAAATGCATATTGTTTAATAGCTATCTTTAAAAGATGACATTCAGTGCATTTTAGATCCAGAGGAGATAGTACCTAAAATCAATAGAGTCAATGATAGGTGTGAAAGACATTGCCTGCTGAATATACTTGCTCAAAGTAGGTATATTTTTATTGTTATGACGCTATGGATGCCGTTAAAAGTATCTAGCTGATTGATTGGCAATTTGTCGAACAGATGTCAAAATTGCCACTTTTAGATGACAGGCTTTGAATGTGCTAAGTATGTACGTAATGTAACTATCATTCATGTCCTGTAACTAAAAGATTATACGCAGTGATGCGAGGAAAGCTGTTGCTTACAATGAAGGCTTTTTTGATGTACTTTTAAGCTATTACGATTCAAAGTATTTCTGGGGCTGAAACTCTTCAAGCTCTCTCGAATTCTGTCTGCCTACTCCACATTATTTGTGAACGACGCATAGCTGTGCTCGTTGTTGTGCGGGCATTGTCTATCCTGTGAACAAATTACCAAATAACTTGTTTATCGCTCTCTTTCCAAGGCTACGACGTTGATGTTTGGTATGAAAACCAGAAAGGTGGGTAATATAAGGCGAGAACAGCAAACTGATTTGTCAAATTACTTATATGTCCAAAACATAAGTATGATGATAAATACTGTTTCGCTATACCATGCACTGTAGTAATTGAGTAAAATGTAGACATCTGATTCATACGGATTTACTTGAACTTGGCACCGTTTGCCACCATGGGCGATTTTAGTCATCAGAATCTCTTCAAGACCGTTTAGGTATTCTTATACTGTTCGTGAAGAAGTCTCAAGATTTGTGGATTGGTCAATCGATTAAACGCATTTTTTTGTCTTTTCTGATACCTTTTACCTGACTATCAGCCGCTTGACGTTATATATATATATATATATATATATATATATATATATAATATATATATATATATATATATATATATATATATATATATATAGAGAGAGAGAGAGAGAGAGAGAGAGAGAGAGAGAGAGAGAGAGAGAGAGAGAAATTGTGTGTGTCTGTGTGTGAGCCGAATGGCGTGACTAGCGACCAGAAGTGTAACAAACTTAAGGCTCATGGAGCCAACAGTTTCACATAATTTTAGCATCCATCACATCATACACATGGTATAATGGAGAATGGTTGCAATTGTCCTAAAACGTCAGCTTCCTATATTTTCAGAATGTATAATCGAAACAAACACTGATCGCCGAGGAGGTAACATCAACGACGGCAACCAAAACAAAATGTACTCAATTGAAGCTTGCTGTGAATTATGCCAGAGCACACCCGATTGTAAATCGTTTTCCCTTGACAAGAGACCTGGTAGCACATTTGGCAACTGTTGGCTGAAAAATGACTGGGTACAGGCATGGACTGACGATTGCTGCGATTCTGGAATCATATGGCCCTGGCCGGAAGGTAAGATTATCTTACACAATAAGAGCGAGTGCAATTTTATCTTTATCATTCGAAGAACAATTTTACTAATTATGAAGTTTTTCAGAAAATTTTAAGTTTGGAAAATGACGATTACCAAACCTGCTTGCTCGATCGTACCTTTAGAGTGTAGTCACGTGACATCTATCACGAGATGACAGAGGTAAAGTGAATTATTCGGACGTAAGTGAGGTAAACTTTGATACAGGATGATTGTAGCAGGGTAAAAAGACTTCCGATAATATTTGGACATGAATGATTTGTGATTTTACTGTTTAGGTATTTCGTTGCATTAAACACGTCATTCCCACTATCTTCTCTCGTAGAAGACGATGAAGAAGAGGAGGAAGACGATGGAGACAACGAAGGTGGAGGGGGAGGAGAAGAAGGGGGAGAAGAAGGTTGTACCAACAAAATTATCTAAATTTCATCTATATTCATGACAATCAAATATATTACAGAGAATGGTTTGACTTAATGCATTCGTAAAAGTTGTCGCAAGCCTGATAAATCCAGTGTACATACTATTCTATCTGTTATGCCTGCTTTTTAGACTTCACAACACGCAGTCATAAGTAGCCAGGGCATCGATATATACAACACTTCTGTTTTGTCCATGGAAATTACAAAATAAATGTTGAATTCTAATCTTGAGAGATATAACATCGGATTTGAACCTGTCGAGAATGATGAGTTCAGTGTCAACGCTCCATTTTGTGAATTCCTGATAATTAGGAACAGATTGTCAACGGCATCATTCTGTCCTAGTAGGGTTACTTAAGATAAATCATTGAGGGCATCATATCACTTGACAGCTTATTGCAAAAGTTATTGCCGTACCTTTTTCAGATTGTGTTGACAAGAATGAAAGTTGTGAAGCATGGGCCCTTCTTGGAGAGTGTGAGAAGAACTCCGCCTACATGATACCAAACTGCGCCAAGAGTTGTCTGCCTGAATGTGAGCAACGTAAGTTTTCAGATTAAGAAGAATACTCGAAATAGTTGAATTCGTGCTCTCGAAAAGTTGTCAACGTTGTAGCTTGTTGTTAAAGTGATTTTCTTCAGAACGATTACTGTTTCGAATAACAGTAATAGAAGTATCGAATCATGCAACGGAAGTTTATTTTTGACGAAGTATCACACTAAACGCTAGTATGTCTCTCAATTGTTTCTCTTATCAAGATATAGAATGCGTCGACAAAAACGAGCAGTGTAGCGCCTGGGCCTCGACTGGTGAATGCGACAAGAACCCGAACTACATGAAACCTAACTGTAAGAAAAGCTGTGGAGTGTGCACAGATAGTGAGTGTTTTCATTTGTGATCAATTACCAAATGACAGCATTGAAACTCACGCAGTGAGATGTGTCTATATCATAGATTGTGAGGTACACACTTGTAGTACAGATCACCTGCACTGAAACTATCTTGAAGGTCACTGCAATTTTAACACATGTATATCGATTAATGATGCCACTTGGTTTGGTCAGAGTATAGTTGGTGGCGTTTTAAAGACAACTGACGGCACATTGCTCTCGATAGCTGCGTAAAACAGCATCAAGACAGCAACATCCAAAGTAACACATGCATATCCGTTGACTTCTGTACTAACAATGTTGACATGCACACCTGTTTCCATTTTGTGTCATCTAGGTTGTTTAGACGGTGACGATAACTGTGCAAGATGGGCCAGCAATGGAGAATGTGATAAGAATCCAGGCTGGATGTTAAAAAATTGTAAGAAAAGTTGCAACCAATGTGAAGACGGTGAGTGATAGAAGTTGATGCTGTCAGTGAAAGTCAACGTATATCCAAGCAGTCTCAATGAGTTTACTTGTAGCTATTCTCTTAACTGCATTATGTACTCTTCATCCTGCTGATGTTTGTACTTTTCAGACATATGTAAAGTAAGCTTCGGGAGCCTCCTTAAGTTAGATTTGACGGAAAGGTGCAAGGCATGATTAGGACATTGTCAGTTTTTTAAAATATGGTTATATCCATCCTCTTTTTCCTACATGTCACCCTTCCATTTTCCAAGTTATAAAGCATTACTTTTCACTAAAACTTGACTCCGTCCCCATCCCCAGTATACTGTTGAGAAATTACGTCGATCTCCCCACTGTTAGCTCTTTGTCATTGACTGATGTACAGCCAAACGGAATGGCCTTTATGTGTACATTTTCAATAGCTAGGAATGTAATAGAATCGAAATTGTTTTGTTTGATGATGTGTTGTGTTGCTAGATGATGAAAGTGATGATGATGATGATGATGATGATGATGATGATGATTGTAAGAATATGACCAAGAAAGAGTATGGAATCAAACAATTGCAAAACAGAGTGTTTCCTATCGTATAATTTCGAACAATATCGTTGACAGGCTTGAAACCTTCCAAAATTTTCTGTTCATTCTAAGTCGTCAAATGTGCTCGCTTTGCCACAGGTGTACAAGACATAATCAGTCATGGCAAGAGAGTAAATATTAGTCAATTTATGATTATCAACACTTGATAAAAATACTGACAAAAGTACCCTAAAGCACTCGAATCCTAAATTATGATCAGTATTTATACCAACACATTTGTAGCACAGACCCTTAGAAATATTGTCAATATAGTTACACTGCAGCAGCATTGGTCAGTAACTTGATGCGCGGTCATAGTACTGTCTCGGCAGACTCTCTAAACACTGTTTAGAGAGTGTCAAGGCAGTAATGACTGCGCATCAAGTTACTGCGCAATGCAGCTGCATGCTGTAATTATTATTTGAGGGTCTGCAGTACAACTGAGTGAATATTCGAGATAAATACTGATCTTAATTTAGGATTCGAGTGCTTTAGGGGACTTTTGTAAATATACAATAATGACAGAAATATTAATTTTATCAAGAATTATATTCATAATCATAAATTTATTAATAACAGAGTCTGTACAACAACTGCGCGAATTTGGCATGAAAACTGGAATGCAGTGGGGTACTTTTGTAAGTATATATAAGCTTACAATGATGACAGAAACTTTTAATTTTTTTCAACAGTGTTCATAATCATAAATATAGTATTTTTATACTCTTGCTATGACTGATAATGCATTGCACCCCTGTGGCTTTGTAAAAATGTGTGCCTCAATCACGATCTCTGTGTTTTCGTGTTCAAAAGTCTTTGGATTGGTCGCATTACTCGAAACAAGTATACTTTAAATCATCTTCACGCGGTCTAAAGTATAGAGGCTGCTTGTACTACTGGTCCACCAACAGACCTCCCTGGGAATTATCGAAGCCAATTTCAACATTTTTTATAATTTCACTGTCCACACAGATGACATACTTGGACCATAACTGAAGAGGGTACTACAAATACTAGTACATCGAAGAAGTTAAAATTTTGTTTCAAAAGGTCTATTTCTTGTCACAAGATGTCAGATGTGGCTTTTTAAAACAAACTCCACGACTCCTGTACATGGATCGACTTCTTCTTGGGGTTCTTATTTACTACCTATTCTTTCGATAATTTAGTTCCCGAATAAAAAGGGTTGTAAATCCAAGTCATAGCTTTTTTGTTTTATGTAATAGGGTAGCTCTTGGCATAGGTTTTGTTATCATTTTTACATAAAACATAGACTTGGTTCAAGTCTGTGATTTGTTAATGTTTGAGTGGAGTGAAGGCAATGATATGTATTTTGCTTTCATGTGAAACGCGCGTGAGTGGAATGGACGCGATGAGTCGGGTGAACGCTATACAGGGGAGTTTCACCCAGAATCACGGCAGAAACTAACTCACCATACTGCGCAGACTCAAAGGTAACGCATTCAATTGCTGGGAAAACATGGCCTGGGCTACCAAATTCCGAATAGGTTTGTACGAGATAGGAGAGACACAAGATAAAAATGATTTTATTTTTTAAAAATTAACCGACTTGAACCAAGTCTACATAAAACACTGTACAACGGGGTCTTGTGTCTTTGTACTTGACACAGGTAGCTGCTACCACGTGAAAAGTTTGATTGTCTTGTTTCTGTTAAAATTTCCTAGTATTTCCTGATATAGTGGAAATTACGATGTAACAGAGGATTTAGTATGATAACAGAAAGAATTGCTACTTTTCCATAATCTTTGATAACATTGTCAAGCAAGGATATCCAGATGTGTAGGTCAAATGACAATGACCTAAGGATATGATTACACTGGTATGAAGATAAGAATGGACAGTGAAATTGATCTAAATGTTGCCACACTTGTGTAATTGGTTTGTAAAGTTGTTCCAAAACTTGCCTCAGAAGTTGCACTGACTTGTTATAACTACGGTGAAAATCAGAGAGCTTTTATGGACCCATAATAAACACACACCAGGGAGTACACTTTGAAGTGCACTTCACATACACAGACTCATATTACATTCCTTATATGCTGCTTTGCGTTACATTGTATCACAGCCAAGTCAGAGTCTAGTTGTCATTAGACTCTTGTTTCCTTTACATTGTAGAAGTTGTTTGGCAAAAAATCAGAATTTACTGGAAAAGAGGTGTACATACGCCAGAAATAATAAGTGAAAAAGTTGTTGAAATGTACGGGGAAAGAAAGTCAGGAAATCTTTACCCTACACACACACACTAATCAATGTCTACTTTATTGCTTTATATCAACAATTACAGCAGAAGCCTATTGTGAAACAACACTATCATCCGTCTTTAGTTTGCCGCAACTCAACTAAAGTTACTGATCCTGTAGTAAATTTTGAAACAACTTTACAAACCAATTACACAAGTATGATAACATTTAGATCAATTTCACTGTCCATTCTTATCTGCATACGACAGTAAGTTACCCTTGATTGCCCACAAATAGACATCATTAACTACAGATCAACTCCTAGGCCAATAGTCGCTAATCGACTAACGAGTTTTTACATTTATGCCTTGTTGACCTTCTTATTGATCGTGAAGTTTGAAATTGTTCTATTCCGATTGAATGTAGAGCCAAGCATGCCGAAAATTGTCCACTTTCATACGACAGAGTAAATACAAAGTGCAAGAAGGCATTGCTTCTTCCGCACACAATATCACACCATTCTCCAAAAATGACATGGCATTGAAGTGTTAAGTCACTGTGGCAATACAACACCAAGTTGAGTGGAGCGTCTGATTACTCAAGACTGCCTTGTGTTGACTATCAATGAGCTCGGTAGCTATCTCCTTGGTAGCATGAGTAGCATGATATCGTAGAGTTTCGCGCCTTATAAATAATAAGTAATTATAATAAATGTAAAATATATCGACCATGTGACAAAAGTAACATCTATTCGCATCACCCAGGATTTGCGCAGCATACATACTATTTCCCTCAAAATTTAGCCCTACACACTTGAATATTCTTTCCTCAATGTTCACATGGCTGCAACATTTTAGCAATGTTTGCTTCGCAGACTTTTCCCAATCACATCACCCAACGTCCCAAGATTCAAACATATTCCATTCCGTAGCTAAAGTGTGACCGTAGAGACGCAGACAGATTTATTGAAGACCGAGGAGATAGCGACATCGACAGGACCATCCAGCGTACCCATGTTTGTTCCAGAAACTTTCAAAATATTTCTTATGTGGATTTTTTCAACAAAATAATACCCTTATTTTTGAGAAATATAAGGGGCATATAAAGACCAAAAATCCCAATTTTTCAAACTCTGGGAGGGCGACTCATTGTTCCAGATTTTGAAAATTAGATAATTTCAAAATAAAGTTATGTTGTATAAAGCCATGGGGTCGTTTTAACAAATCAATGTAGTCTATTGTTGATGTCTGTACCTGCTTACCTTTATTACAGTCTGAAGATACGTAATAACTTTGGGAAAATTGTATATGTCATGATAACGTCATAAACAATCTCATTTTCAATTTAGCACTCAGGCTGGCATGACTCTCCGAGAACAAAAATCCAAGTCTCAAAAGTGTATTCTAATCCTTCACGGACCAGCTTTCGAGAAAAGTACCCATTTTTCTTGTTTTCATGGACCTTGATGATGAGCTAAAAAAGATCTCTGTTTTGGGGATTTTTTGGCACGCGCATGGGTAAGCTTACTCATGAGCTGAGCCACAGTCCCTCCACTGGAGGGACTGTGGCTGAGCCGAACACGAACTTCTCGATAACCTGTTAGGTTTTGACACGATTATAAAAAAATAACTATATCTTGAAACGCTCAAATATATTTACAAAGTATTATAGATAAAGCTTGATATATTGATTCATCGACTAAATTCCCATTTCATTGAGCACAGTCCCTCTATCCACTATCTATGGATAGAGGGACTGTGCATTGAGTTTCCATTATGCATCAGGCTTGAAGTACAACTTCACATGGTGTGATCGTTGAGGGCGATGTCTTCTGAGCGTGTGCAGTAGCAGTACACATCGATATTTTGCATCAACATCCACGTTGCGTGTTGTAGCTCATCTTCGGAGTGGTCGTATCTCGTAGTCAGAGAACTATGGAAACAGACGGAAGTCCATCATCAAGTTCTGACCACAGTAGCGTGCACGGCAAACTAATAAAACAAGGCGCCGAAGCACGATTGTATTCTGGGACGTTTATGGGAAGACCAGCAATCATCAAAGAACGGTTCAAGAAGAAATACCGCCACCCAACACTCGACAAGAAATTGACTCATCGTCGGACTGTGAGGGAAGTGAGCTCCAACCTTCGATGTCGAAAAGCAGGTGAGGCATATATATTTTGTGAAGTTGGGTTGTCATGGATATCGAGAACTCTAGACGCACGCTTCATCAGCTCAAGTCAACATATCTGACGAATATGAGCAATCAAAGATCACGGACGGTGGAGCACCTCAGTCATTAACAACATGATATGATCATGATTTGATCACAACCTCCCACTCAAGGCTTCCGGGAGCACAGACTTTAAGCTTATTATAAACCCTGGACTACAACTGCCAGTCTAAAAACAAATTTAAAATATACCATATAGTATAATAGACCATGTCCATGATTTATAACGCTCAAGGTCAATGGTCAAACCATCGAAACAGTTGTCCTGTATCCGTCCATCCCATTCTCAAACCATGAAGGTAGTAGCACAGAGACAGTGGAGGTTGCACGCGGAAGGAAAATGAAAGCAATCTTGACATATGGGGCGAGGGCTTAGGGCATACTAGTAGTTTATTTACAGTCCCTCCAAACACTGTGATTTATTTTACAGCCCCAACACCAACTATATGTGCTTATATATAAAACCATATAGGAAGAAGCGAAACGACAAAGAGTCTTGAAAAATGTGGAAAACAAAGCAATTTGGCCTGACATGGTTTTAGCATAGACAATAGATCACTACTGTCTGTTTTTTGTTTCTCTACTCTCTATGGTTTTAGACAGCAAATACAAATCAGATATTGACATTAAAGAGCTCATGAAATGGTAACCCCTCCCCTCACACATTTATATATGCATTAGAATAATTTTACAAAAGATATTCACCATGGTCTTTTGACCAAAGTTCGCACGGCCATCGAAATCTGCAATACATGGATGACACCCTAGATAGACCATTTTTGCCACCACCAGGCCTAGCACCAGGTAAGCATGGGCTGACGGTAGTGGCAGTGGTCCTAATTCACATTCAAAGTAAGGGATAGCAGACCACGAACAAAACTGTACTAGTTGCCCAAAGATAGATACTTTATGATAAGGCAAAGGTGTAAAATAGGTCAAACCAAGAGGAAGTGCCAATTTCACACCTTTATTCATTTATTATCAAGTGAATGCACACAATGAATAACTGTAGAAATGAATAGTTCACATCTAGGGGTTACTAAGAGCTATCCTAACATTTATCAAACAATCTATGGGCCCTTCAAAGTAACACTCTGATTTCAGTTGTGAATCTTCATTAAGAGAGATTTTTACACTCTATTAATTAGGATATTGTAGATTTCCCACATACTGTAGTCTGTATTTATGTTAGCTCTGTTCTGGAGGTACATTCCACATTAGCTGAGAAGTTTACCTGTTTTCTCCAACTACATGTACTTTATTTAGCCAAACATGATCCATGTAGAAGTGAGTCAGGGCCACAGTAAGAGCATTACGAGAAAGTAAAGAATAGAAGATTGATATTCATATTTTGTATTTTCCAGGTATTTGCACACCAACAGTGTATTTTGTGGACTATGAATCCCACAAAATTTACATGGAAAACATTGAAGATGGCATCACCGTGAAGGACTACATCATATCAGAGCAGAAGACTCAAAATGAAGACCAACAATCACTGATGTCACTTGCTAATAAAATTGGATCTGTCCTGGCAACCATGCATGACAATGACATTATCCATGGTGACCTCACAACATCCAACATGTTGCTACGGAAATCAGTTGACGACTTGACTCTCATCATCATTGACTTTGGACTTAGCTCTGTATCAGCTTTGCATGAAGATAAAGGAGTTGATCTCTATGTGTTAGAGAGAGCTTTCCTAAGCACACATCCAAATACAGAGAACATTTTTCAGCAAGTTCTAGCATCGTATCGTAAATCCTCAAAAAAATCCAGTGAAGTGTTAAAGAAACTGGATGAAGTTCGATTACGAGGAAGAAAACGAAATATGGTTGGATAAATTGCTGTGGTTTGTTAAGTTTCTTGGGAAAGTGAGGCCATGGCCATCGAGTAGAAATGTATACATATTATTTGCACACAAATATGCAGTCACTGATACTGTATTTCATACAAAAGGTAAAATTATATTCATTGAACTTAAAGCATTTTGTGTGTCTGTTTATTCACTCCACTGCTTTTTTCACTATAGTTGACCTCACACTACCAGTTGGCATCTCTTACAATGGTAAAGTAATGGTGACCTAATACTAGTAGACACACTTTAATACAAAAAAGATAATGGTTTAAAATGTGTAACTACCGGTAGGTATTATCTCTTCATTCTTCCAAACCTTACTATCTGGTAATCAATGGAAACCACTGTATAGTATTACCCGTGCAGGTTATGCCAATCTTCCATCAGTCAAAGTTTCAGATCGTACATTCACTTTTGGCTGAGCTTCACTTTTATTGCAGGAACAAAATTCGACAGTGCCATTATTGGATATTGTATCATACCACTGTACATAGTGATGGTACAAATACAGCAATCTGATTGGTCAAGACGTGAAAAGAACCATGGTACAGTTGTGATACCACGGTTTGCACAAGCGTGAGCTCTCGGCAAGAGCAAAGTCCTCTTTGACATTCCATGCCAGAATTTCAATATACTGTTATGATATAACAGCAATAAATTACATCCAGTGATGGTTTTGACCAGTTTACTTCATATATGGACAAGCTATCACTCGTGCATTTATCTTGTGAACTGGTCAAATCTTGTGGTATAGCATTGCGGGGTTATTTTGAATATGTAGTATGACATTGGATACTTGATATTTGTGTCATCATTGTGTTTTAACATCTTCTTTTGGTCAACAGTGCAGTTATACACTCCATACACAGCTTTTCTATCCATCAGACAGACCTGCATTGAGATGAACTGAAATAGCCTAGAATATCAATGAATTATTAATGGCCAAAAGTCATACAAAATCAAAACCTTTACTTGTCAGTCTGTTTGCAGCTGTGACTTCCACAATTTATTTTACGCCTTACTCAAACACCACAAACTTCCACCACTGCTTTCCCACCGTACGAAACCTCAAATCAGTTTGTTGATGACTAGGGTTCATGTACATACAAAGACACAGAATGAAGGTAAAGACAGTTGCAATGACCAGAGATGCTTTGTAAATATAGGTTTGTTAATTTGTCTGCTCCTCAACTTTGCTTGTTTGGCCAAATGTTAAAGGTACATCTTTAAATATGCTTACAGATTGGGAACACTTGCCAAAAACTTTGACCTCAAATTAACATTTCAGGTAGAAGTCATCCACAAAGGATGTGGAATTATAACCTCTTGTTGCCATACTCTAATCAAGGGTAAAAAAAAATCATTTGTTCTGAGTACGGTAATTTTTGAACAGACAAGAGAATTTCCATTTCTACCAGTTAAGCAGATCATGCATCTCTGAAAGAATAGCACTGATTATAATTGTAGGTTTGTTACAAACTACAGCAGTGTGCACAACCTATTTCTTCTGCTGACAGAAATTGTGCCAATCAAGTTTTTGCACTTGTCTTTATTTTGCTGCTGGTGGTCTGAAAGCTTTCATAGTTTTATAGTTTGATTCAGAACATCAATGGTGTAAAGGTACCATTTTCACAATTCCTTTAAGATTCATTCCAAAAGTCTCATCAACATTTTTGGACAAATGTTTGTTTTTGCATACTAATCATGGATCTCTGATGGCATAATGAATCAGCCCTACTTGACATTGAAAATATCATGCTACAAGATGAATGATGTATTTGTTACATCTCTTGATTCACCTTTTCATACCAGTCCTGGTTCCATCAGACTATCAAGTACCTGGATATTCTCATCACAAGACATGATATCCGATGGCAAATAAGATGGCAGATGAATACTTTGTTGAGAATCTAGTAGTAGCTTAGCCTGGTATCAGCTGTGGATTTCAAATGCATGATTGAGTGTGTGGGCATTTTAAGTGGGTGCAAGCAAGAAACCACAGCTAGGTCTTATCTGCACAAATGTCTCTGAATTTCTGGGACACTTTATGCAAATAAGAACACATTGGCAGTATGACTGAGGTACCAGTGTGATCACTGGTGTCAACTCCATGACCCATATTGAATAAATTCAATAAAGTATGCACCATGAAAAAGATGCAAAGGTGAACTGACCAATTCATTGTACATCTTTGATAAACACACTGCCAACACAGTGTTTTCATGGCCTGGCTCTGATGTCATGGCATTTTATGAATATCCTATGAACATAATCTTTGACCAATAGACCTAGTCTGTGATGTTTCAAGCCTTATAGGATTTTGTACATTGTGACTCATTGAGGAAGTAGAAATACAGGTAGAACAGTCTAGCAGTGACTGAATTCTAATACCCTTGTCACCTTTCAAATACAATTTCAACCATTCCTCTCCCCTACTCCCTGGTACACAGGTCCATTATAACCATTGATAACAATGGGTTTAGGCCAAACCATGGCTAAAGGGTTAAAGTCTCAAGTAAACTAATTTTGTCACTTTTGTTCAGTTTTTTCATTGTGTAAATTTACAATTTGTTGGTCATTCCTAAACGGTGTGTTGAAATGAAATGGAATACCCGGTGTTAAGCCTGTCATCGGACTGTTTGTGGGATATGTGTTGTGGGAAATCACAGACATCGGACTGTTTGTGGGATATGTGTTGTGGGAAATCACAGACTGTTTGTGGGATATGTGTTGTGGAAAATCACAGACATCAGACTGTTTGTGGGATATGTGTTGTGGAAAATCACAGACATCAGACTGTTTGTGGGATATGTGTTGTGGGAAATCACAGACATCAGACTGTTTGTGGGATATGTGTTGTGGGAAATCACAGACTGTTTGTGGGATATGTGTTGTGGGAAATCACAGACATCAGACTGTTTGTGGGATATGTGTTGTGGGAAATCACAGACATCAGACTGTTTGTGAGATATGTGTTGTGGGAAATCACAGACATCAGACTGTTTGTGGGATATGTGTTGTGGGAAATCACAGACATCAGACTGTTTGTGGGATATGTGTTGTGGGAAATCACAGACATCAGACTGTGGGATATGTGTTGTGGGAAATCACAGACATCAGACTGTTTGTGGGATATGTGTTGTGGGAAATCACAGACTGTGGGATATGTGTTGTGGGAAATCACAGACATCAGACTGTTTGTGGGATATGTGTTGTGGGAAATCATAGACATCAGACTGTTTGTGGGATATGTGTTGTGGGAAATCACAGACTGTTTGTGGGATATGTGTTGTGGGAAATCACAGACATCAGACTGTTTGTGGGATATGTGTTGTGGGAAATCACAGACATCAGACTGTTTGTGAGATATGTGTTGTGGGAAATCACAGACTGTGGGATATGTGTTGTGGGAAATCACAGACATCAGACTGTTTGTGGGATATGTGTTGTGGGAAATCACAGACATCAGACTGTTTGTGAGATATGTGTTGTGGGAAATCACAGACTGTGGGATATGTGTTGTGGGAAATCACAGACATCAGACTGTTTGTGAGATATGTGTTGTGGGAAATCACAGATGTTTGTGAGATATGTGTTGTGGGAAATCACAGACATCAGACTGTTTGTGGGATATGTGTTGTGGAAAATCACAGACATCAGACTGTTTGTGGGATATGTGTTGTGGGAAATCACAGACTGTGGGGATATGTGTTGTGGGAAATCACAGACATCAGACTGTTTGTGAGATATGTGTTGTGGGAAATCACAGACATCAGACTGTTTGTGAGATATGTGTTGTGGGAATCACAGACATCAGACTGTTTGCGGGATATGTGTTGTGGGAAATCACAGACTGTTGTGGGATATGTGTTGTGGAAAATCACAGACATCAGACTGTGGGATATGTGTTGTGGGAAATCACAGACATCAGACTGTTTGTGGGATATGTGTTGTGGGAAATCATAGACATCAGACTGTTTGTGGGATATGTGTTGTGGGAAATCACAGACTGTGGGATATGTGTTGTGGGAAATCACAGACATCAGACTGTTTGTGAGATATGTGTTGTGGGAATCACAGACATCAGACTGTTTGCGGGATATGTGTTGTGGGAAATCACAGACTGTTTGTGGGATATGTGTTGTGGAAAATCACAGACATCAGACTGTTTGTGGGATATGTGTTGTGGGAAATCACAGACATCGGACTGTTTGTGGGAAATCACGGACTGTTTGTGGGATATGTGTTGTGGAAAATCACAGACATCAGACTGTTTGTGGGATATGTGTTGTGGGAAATCACAGACATCAGACTGTTTGTGGGATATGTGTTGTGGGAAATCACAGACATCAGACTGTTTGTGGGATATGTGTTGTGGGAAATCACAGACATCAGACTGTTTGTGGGATATGTGTTGTGGGAAATCACAGACATCAGACTGTTTGTGGGATATGTGTTGTGGGAAATCACAGACTGTGGGATATGTGTTGTGGGAAATCACAGACATCAGACTGTTTGTGAGATATGTGTTGTGGGAAATCACAGACATCAGACTGTTTGTGGGATATGTGTTGTGGGAAATCACAGACATCAGACTGTTTGTGGGATATGTGTTGTGGGAAATCACAGACATCAGACTGTTTGTGGGATATGTGTTGTGGGAAATCACAGACATCAGACTGTTTGTGGGATATGTGTTGTGGGAAATCACAGACTGTTTGTGGGATATGTGTTGTGGAAAATCACAGACATCAGACTGTTTGTGGGATATGTGTTGTGGGAAATCATAGACATCAGACTGTTTGTGGGATATGTGTTGTGGGAAATCACAGACTGTTTGTGGGATATGTGTTGTGGGAAATCACAGACATCAGACTGTTTGTGGGATATGTGTTGTGGGAAATCATAGACATCAGACTGTTTGTGGGATATGTGTTGTGGGAAATCACAGACTGTGGGATATGTGTTGTGGGAAATCACAGACATCAGACTGTTTGTGAGATATGTGTTGTGGGAAATCACAGACATCAGACTGTTTGTGAGATATGTGTTGTGGGAAATCACAGACATCAGACTGTTTGTGAGATATGTGTTGTGGGAAATCACAGACATCAGACTATTTGTGGGATATGTGTTGTGGGAAATCACAGACTGTTTGTGGGATATGTGTTGTGGGAAATCACAGACATCAGATCAGACTGTTTGTGAGATATATGTTGTGGGAAATCACAGACATCAGACTGTTTGTGGGATATGTGTTGTGGGAAATCACAGAAATCAGACTGTTTGTGAGATATGTGTTGTGGGAATCACAGACATCAGACTGTTTGTGGGATATGTGTTGTGGGAAATCACAGACATCAGACTGTTTGTGGGATATGTGTTGTGGGAAATCACAGACATCAGACTGTTTGTGGGATATGTGTTGTGGGAAATCACAGACATCAGACTGTTTGTGGGATATGTGTTGTGGGAAATCACAGAAATCAGACTGTTTGTGAGATATGTGTTGTGGAAATCACAGACATCAGACTGTTGTGGGATATGTGTTGTGGGAAATCACAGACATCAGACTGTTTGTGGGATATGTGTTGTGGGAAATCACAGACATCAGACTGTTTGTGGGATATGTGTTGCGGGAAATCACAGACTCTTTATTGGATATGTATTGTGGGAAATGAATTCAGGTTTGGATATTGGAGTCCACTGGCAGAAAGAGCACTGTATGCCATATATATGAAGACTAGGCATGTCAATAGGCATTGGGAAATAGCTGACGACACTGTGTGTGATCCCAAAATAAATGTTGCAAAAATAGTTGCTGGCTTCAGTGTAGCTGCTGTGACAGTCTCCATACAGCCTAACAACCTTGT
Source organism: Ptychodera flava (assembly GCF_041260155.1). Classification (NCBI taxonomy): domain Eukaryota; kingdom Metazoa; phylum Hemichordata; class Enteropneusta; family Ptychoderidae; genus Ptychodera; species Ptychodera flava. Next base: position 3,692,438 of record NC_091940.1, on the reverse strand, counting down.
TCAAACATTAGACAATACAGGCTTCAAGTCTGTTGTGGTAGTCATCTGAAATAGATAACAAGGGGTTGGCAGAGACTAATCTGGTATGGTAGTTGTCTGAGATGAATAACAAGGGACTGGCACAGAGTTGCATTTTCACTCTACTACATGTGACATAATGTTGAAGTAAATATCAATACACATTTTACATCATAATGTGATCTGAAATAAAGACCTTTTTATTGATAAACAAAGATATCCATGCAGTATAAAGGCAGTAAAAAATCAAACAACATTGAAATATCTTTGTCCATTTAGAAATATATAATATTCGTAGGAAATATAGATGTCCACTACGTCTGAAGTTATCTTAAAATATGTTTACCCTGTAGAAAAAATATGGATTCTATGTAAAGTTAAGTGAAAAAAGTCACCCTCTGATGAGATTTATTATTAAACAGAGGGACAAATTGGTCCTATCAATAGGAAATTCGAATTCCAAAACAAAGTGATTAGTATCGAGTCTTAAGATGTATTTTAAGTATGAAATAATACTACCATTGCCATTACATTTCTGTGTAAATATCACAAACTCTAACCAATGCCATGGTTGACCACATCAACACACAGGACCCAATATATTTAAGTACTACAAATGATAACTATACTAAATATTTCAACATATTCAAAGTGTAGTTACCCTCCAAGCTCGGAGTATTGAATCAAAATACTATGAATCTTGTCCAAAGCAGATAAATACTGTAGTCTCATAAACTGATAAATGCTAGGCTATAATTGATAAATACTGTTGGCATGAGTTCAAAGAGATTTCAACAATGTCAAAGACAAGCTACTGAAAAAAGTGAAATGTCATTACAAGACAAATATGGTACAAATCTTGACTTTTTCTTCTCCTTTTTCACTGAAATTTCATGGGTCTGTAAAATAAAGCTATTAATTATGGGGTGTTGGCTGTCAAATGATCTTGGTTTCATGTCTGCTGAGTTCTCTACGATGTGTTAAATTAGTGTAGATAGTTAGTAAATGTGACACTTATTGATGTCTTGTCAATGACAGTACCAGCAACAAATTGCAAATCTTAAGATATGACTGCAGTTCCAATGTCTGAAATTTTAACAATTATTAGGCAAAGATTACTGAGTTGATCAAAGTACATTTATTTATGTTATGAATGAAGAACTATTCTTTGAGTTCAGCATTTACCCAGCTCAAGCAACACAAATACTTCAATGTCAAAGTTTGCTAGCAGTTTGGGCAAATACAGTAGACAATATACTGGTAAACTCTGATTTGCTTTTTATAAGTTTAAGAACAGCACCATTCCACAGTAAATGACAAAGCTGTACTATAGCTGCTGGAGTTAAAACAGTTGAAATATACTAATGTAACTCTTAAATCTAACATTTATAACATAATTTACTATCCGATGATTTCATCTTTGGTAGTCACACTTTCAATCCAAATTATTCGTGTTCTGCAAACCCCAGCTCTAATGTATGTACAGCGATGTTCATATCTTGACCATAATAAGTACAACTGTATTAAAAGTATGAAAAACATTTCAATTTTCACATGATTTTCAATCACCTGTTCCAGCAAATCCATGGCATTATTGGCATGCCATGTGAAACATCTGTTGTATAAATATCACTGCTTCTCAATTTATTTCTATAAATCTATATTCCAACTTCAATGCAGAAGTCATGGTAGAAGGTTGTCTGAAGACGCCATGCATTGAAAATTTGACGATAACTGATGCTGTGTATTTGTATAACACACTTAGGGTACATGGAAGAAGTCTAGGAATAGGCCATGTGTAAGATATAGGACACTTCCTGTAAATGTCTGGCATTGTTACTTAAGCATTGCTTACATTCTGTTTCATGTAGTGTGCTGGCAGATATACTGTAGTGTTAGTAAACAATAAGTTAAATTCTTTCACCTGTACAGGTGCATGTGCAAACAAGCTAGTAAAACTTCATATACATTGGTATAATCATTGACCTAGTGCAGGCAGTTGGCTAGTCTCTAACATAACAGTTGCATTGCTTTATCAGTTTGATGCTCTAGGATTTCAAAATAATAAACACAAGTCAGCATTTGCCAAAATCATCCTGCCTGTTTCCCTGTCATGATTTAAACTCTATTGCTGTCATAAGAGGCAGGTATAGCATATGGTTTGGCTGGTGGTGGTGGACGGGCTGGTCCTCCTCCATTGGTTGAATCACCGTCAATATCAATGGTTTCACCTTCTGGATTGGTCTCTGCTCTAGACTTTTGTACTGGTGGTCTTGGTGGTGGTCTGGAAGGTGGTCTTGTAGTCAGTGTCTTTTTCCTAATCTGGTCTCCCACTGGTTTCCAGTGTTCACCTCCAAAAGCCGCCTTGAAGTAAATAATGCTGGCAATGAATAGGCACATTCCACCTAGCAGTGTTGGTAGTAGAAACACACATGGCACACAGGCTCTGAAAGTGATGAAAATTTGATCAAAGTGAATGGCAGAAGATGAATCAGTGTGATATAAAGATTCAAATAAATCAAAAGTTAAGCTAACCTTTATGCTGCTAGGCCACTTCCCAACTGCTGACTTGGTAAAAATTGGTATTGACAGAAAACCTGTTTAAACCGATATGTATTTTCAGCCACGTGGCATGGTATATAATTACTGGTTGAGTAGGTAATAGTCATCTTGATAGTATGTTTTCAGGGGCCTTCAAATGTTCAAATCTTTCTTAAAATGCAGCATATGGGACAAGTTATGCCTCACTGGTTTTAACCAACCATGTGCTCTATTCTTTAATTTCTATCCTGTCAATTGTATATGTCACCATCAGGTCAAGTTGGTTAAGACCAGTGAGGCATAACTTGACCTGATGGTGATGTATGAACTTGGCAGGATAGAAGTGAAAGAATAGAGCACATGGTTGACCAGTGTTTTCTCTATATGTTCATTGAAAGGGGCAATTTCTGCCTCATTCATCAAAATTAGAGGGCAGACTTGACATTTTAGGGGGCAGTCACTTTTGATGTTGATTGTGCCTGCCCCATACGATCGTCACCCAGTTCAGTTGCGTCGTCTACGTCTCATGCAGTACCCATAAGCTTACTAACATCGACATCATCATGTTTGTCAGCTTGTGACGTGTTAAGCTGACCTTCATCTTCTGTCGATTTGTCACCCACAGGTTTTTCCCAACTCGGAATTTGTTGTATTTGTTACCATGGATACGATTTGGTCCGAATTTGGTGAAAAAACGTGCCAAACCCCTGGAGCCGATCAAACAATTGTGTTACATCGCGATCAAAAAACAATGCTAAAGCTGGAATTTTCCATAATTCCATAATTGATACAGTGTTTCAATCTCTGCTTTCAAACTTTACCGCTATCATAACATGAACATAAAATTGCACTAGTATCCATGGAGATTATACTGCAACTATGTCGTTGGCTGTTTATTTTGATGCGTACACTCCACGTCATGCACGTCACCAAAGCTAAACGACAGGCGATATTTTGTCTTTTCCGAGGGAGTATTATGAGTAGAAACAGCAAATTCACAGTTCGCTACGCTATGCGCTTAGGTCACCCTCATATATCAGTATATGTGGACGCTGTGGACATCTTTGCTTTGTGTTTTGTGCGCTATTTCCGCGCTGTCATTAACTTTTTCGGGGCAGACAATGACTCGAAATGCGCAATTGCGCAGTCGAGAGAAAACCCTGGTTGACCATTTTAACTTAATTTATGGACAATGATAGCGACAAATCCTGGAAATCACAAAACCTGATATATCATATTCAAAGTATATTAGGACCAGTTCTAAGATTTTGAAGTCAAGCTTGGCATCTGGAGCTTACATTTTCAGTGATCCAAGGTAAATTTATATTACTCTTGGTGTTATTTGTAGCTCAACATATTCTGTTAGATTTAATAGTGACATGTGTTCATTCATTTACAAGACTATGTAACAACATTAACCATCAGTCCCCTGCCATAAAAAACATGTTTGTTTATTTAGTTTTTCTTGTGACATCCTTGACTTCAAGTAACCTACTTGATGTTTAATAACAGTCACCGATGGATGTATTTATCAGTATAGACCATAGTAAAATGACAGAAAGACAATGAAAGATTCTGGATGAACCACATTTTTGGAAAATAGTCAAATGTAATGTGCAGGCTTCTACCTGACATTGAATTTGGATGTTAAAATATGACTATGATCATGCTATTTGAATCAAGTTCACACAAACAAAAAAGAACAATAAACGAAAAGAGCCATTAAATATCAGAATATTACAATAAATAAGAAAATTACTTACATCATGTAACCAACAAATCTGAAGTAATAATTTTGTGTAACTGGTCCACACTTGATCATCAATGGATTCCACAGCCTCTGAAATCTAGAAAACAATCAACATCATCCAATCATATTTATGATGCTCTATCAAATTGGCGTCAACTTTTGCTGTATTTTCCAATGTTTGATTTCTTTTTTGCAAAATGCAGTCTCCTTTTCTTCTCTCAAAATTACAGTGGAAAGCAAAGTGTTCAATTTGTTAACATAACTTGTGTGGATGTAATATCTAATCTTTAGTGTAAGTTAACTCCATTGTCGACATCAACATTAGCATTGTCATATTATTGTACACCATGCTCCAAGGCTAATACTTTGTTTTTGAATCATATTTCAACATTCTTATGAAAGAAGAACAAGAAAATGAACATTTTCAGGAACAAAAATTGTCAACAGTGAATTGGCTACCCTTGATTTTGCAATCACTGGGTAAAGTTTCAATAAGATTTGCCTTTGTAGATTCTTGTAACTTCCAATTCAGTAGTAACAGGACAATATGAAAAGATGTTCTTTTCTAGTACTCGTATGTCATGAAAGTTTCATTTTGGCAATATTTCAGATCATTTTAATTTTTTTACTGAATGGTAATTTCAAATATATTCATATTTTGCTATCTTGTTGCCTGTTGTACAAATGCTAATCTCACTGAAAGCAACTATCAACATTTGATGCTGAAAATAAAGAATAATCTCACTTCACTTTTCAGTTTTACTTTAAGAGATAAGAAACAGGGACAGTGCCAAAATAAGTGAAAAAGCTCCACATCTACAAATGCATGCCAATATAACTCAATTGTCATATGAAGAGAAAGACAAAAAGTACACACTGCAGTACATCTATACTTACTTTCTTTCAATGGTTGTCCCCTTCACTCTTTTACTGCGTGGATATTCCAAAAGGCAAATCAAAACACCAGCAATGCTACCTCAGTTAAGAATTTATCAAACAAAACAAGTCACTTTTTCCAATTCAGTATGGTTTCACAACACATATATCACCTAGATGATACAAAAGCTATAAAACTAGAATCACTGTTATTCTTGAAGATTAAATTCAATATGATTTTGCATCACATGCAAGTATCACCTAGAAGATACTGATGCTGGACAAATACCACTTTATTTCTTAATGAAAATGGGAATCAACTACGTTCATGTAAATTTAAACCTGCATTTAGCTTTCAGAATGGTTTATGACTTGATGTAGAATCCCAGATCTGTGCATATCAAATATGAAGGTGCACAGATACACTGTATGTTGAGATCCATTGAATACTATCTACATGTACCATTACCATTTTCCACTCTACCAAAATCATACTTCCTACACAGTGAGACATGTAATGCTAGTGACTCTTCAACTTGTAGTATTATGTGTGATCTAAAAAGACTGTAGGGCAAAGAACTTTGTTATTGTTCAAACAAATATGCTTATTTTGCAACTGGAATAATAGCACTGCAGTCTTTAAGTACAAGTAATTATGAAACTGAGATCTGTTATTCAAATGAGTGTTTAAGCCACTGGAGTGGATCAGTGATGGATCATAGGCTTCATCTGATGCTAGTCCAGAAACAATTAGGACACTTAGGGGATCAATTTGCTAATCACTCTAATATGGAAGAAATGTGTCTTTCTTGATCCAGGTTGGCTTTTACTGTATATATGACACTACTGTAACAACTTCATGTCTTACATTGATTAATACTTAAGATATTGTAAGATATCTGTCATTAGTGTATCATATATGCTTTATGAATTACCGTCAATGTCTAATTCATGTACCGGTAAATGGTTTACACAATCAAGTTATGGTTGCATTGAATTGACCTTTAACCATCCAGTTACATTTGAAAGGATACATAGTGTAGACTCCATACTCCCATCCATCAAAGCCATTGACACCAATTATTCCACCGGTGAGCATTACTGACAACAAACAGCAAATTCAAAAGTTAGTTTGGTCACATGACAGTGTCCAATCTCTTTAATAAACTTTACAATATTGAAAATGTACTAACATGCTGAGATCCCGGAAATATGGGCAAACATCGGTGGGTGTGGTTGGTCTCAACATGGATGGTCTCAGGAAATGGGAGGGAAATATGGGAAAACATGTTTTATAAAATGATAGCCAAATAAGAGCAAATGGTTTTAAATCGAACAACAATCGTTTACGTAAATTTGATCTACATACAAGAAACTTATCCGGTCTTCGCATATTATTTTTGTCACAGTATTCAAAACAAACACCACGTCCATTGGCCCCTTGAGTGATCATGGTTTGCCCTCTAGGGTCTAGATCACAGAAAAGATCATGTAAAGGTACACGTTTCCCTCGGTACATCTACCCATACTGAACACCCCCATGATCAAAATTTGAGTGTCTTTTCTGCGTATTTCCCTTCACACAATCAATGATCGCTTTTGTCAGTTTTGACTTTTGTTATGTCATGTCTGTCCCATCACCTTAATTTTTTGTTCAAAACAAGAAGAATATACTAACTCAGACTACTCGCTAAGGCCTGCTCGTTTGCCCACATCGCCCATTCGATCTGCCCCATCGTCTATATTATTAAGTGATCAAAGTCTTCTGTTGAGACACTTGGCAGAATGTGTTACTGCACTGGAACTTGCCTCTCTGCGTTGCGGAAGTTGTCAGTGATCCGTGGTTTATCTCTTCAAGTATGCTGCCACGGAATTCCGGAAGTACCCGGCGGACTGTACTATTATTTTTTAGGGGTGGCCGACTGTTTTGAGGGGCTGAATACATTGGCGCGCTAATTGGGTTTCTTTGTAGGAGGGACAAAAGGGCGGGTGATTGTCACGACTATAGCACGGTATCCTTTTTCGGTAGCCGACAAATGAAACTAGAAAAACACGTTATTACATGTAGGTCGGTCGCCTTTTTTGGTGGAAATTCATGCACGTTTTTCGGACGCATTTGCAAAGTTAAACTGCGGACAAGTTCAACTTTCTCAACTATGTATGTTCAACTACACTATCAAAAAGATGCCGCAGTAATAGAATGTGTGAAGTGGGGTGCAAAAACGACAAACTTGTCCAAGAATCTGTAACATGACAGTTTTTGTCTATATTCCCGACAAAGACATACTGTTAGTGGGTAATGTATTCAGCCCCTCACAACAGTCGGCCACCCCTAAAAAATAATGGTACAGTCCGCCGGGTACTTCCGTGGCAGCATACTTGAAGAGATCCTTTATGTTTTCTTGTAGCCGTACATTTCCAGTAAAACATTCACATGATGTATAAACTTAATATAAAGTGAGGATTTATCTCGTAGAAAAAATGTAAAATATTTTAGATAAATATATTTGTTAGGTTTTTGACTTTTTGGAGACGATTTTTTGATTTATTGTCGAAATTGCGATTGAATATTATTAAATGTTACGGCGTCATGAGGTCAAGGGTTAGCTTGGTCATATGATACTGTCGCGCGAAAACTTAAGTCACGTGTGTGATTCTCGTAGCATTTAATTCAAGATGGCTCAGAGTCGGGTCACACAGTATTACAACTCCCGCAAAAGAAATAACGACTTACAGCCATCGAAAAGACGGAAAGTGCAGAGAACAAGTTATGCACAAGGTGAAACAACTGAATTTTCGGACAGCCCCATCACAAGGCCACCCGATTCAGATGTAAGTACCGCCACCGAAACCCTGTCGGCATTTTCCAGCTCGATCAAGGGGTCAACAAACAAAAGGGTAACGCTATCATCTGATCGTGCTCATAAACGAAGATCAACAAAGAAAAAGGCAGTAGGTCCAATAGAGAAAGCGTTTCGCCGTTTGCGTAGTAGTGCATGTGAAACTGAATATTGTTCGTCATCCAGTGATCTAGATCTGCGCGTTAGTGATACAGATTCAAATTCCACAACTTCTGAAACCACTGCCAATCTGGACGATCATGACGCTACAGTCGGTGTCAGACTGTCACCTCCAGGTACACCAACCAAACGTTGTAAGTCCATGGTTGATGGACCGATCTCTCGCAAAAGGCGCAAACCAGCTTCGCGTCTACACTCTCAGAACAGCTTCGATTACAGTGAAGAGGCGAAAACGCCTGCACCAGCCGAATTCCACTTCGAATTCCCGGGCAGTGACGTGAGACCAGTTACAGAACTTTCAAAACGGGTCAAAAAGAAAGCATCTCCACCGAAGGAAGTAGTAGCTAAAAAGAAACTCGAGCTCAAAGAATCCTTATCAAACAATGAGGGTGATGGCACACAGATTCAAACAGAAGAAGTGAGATCACAACGTGTTTCCAAGTCACAATCAAATGTAAGTATACTGCAAGTACAATTGCCACGTTGAAGTTTATCTTGTATAACATTATGGAGCTAAAAAAGATCCTTTTTTAGCTCCATGATTACACCAAATTCCCTCCATGAAGGGATTACACGTACAGTTGTTTTATGAGTTATCAGGACAGTTAACTTGCGAATTACCCAGCAAGTTCACGGATGATATTGAGACTTTGATTGGTAATAACCATGATTACAAGCTAAACTGAAATAGTATTGTATATTGTTATATCAAAGCAAACTGATTACACAATTGCTGTGTCAGTGACATTTTGGTGAAATTTCCACGTGAATCATATCTTAAAAAAAAAAGACGTCATGTATGCTGCTGATCACCGCAATATCAAACGGTCTGCATCTTGTGAAAACAAATCAGAAGTGAAAGTTGTAATAGTCACTGGTAAAAATTTCATATTTCATGTTCACTCATGTTATATCTGTTGTTTTCCTAAAGAATGCAGTCCAGTGGACCAACCCTTGTCACAGATTAGTTTATGGCACAAGTATGATACAAGTTTGAGGTGAATTACACAAGTGCCTTGGTAATAACGGATCAAAGTCTCAATGTCAACAATGAACTTGCTGGTCAATTAGCAAGTACACTGTCTGGAATGGATAAATGTAAAACCACTTTAAAGCCGCAATTTTCAATCCCAGGTTCTCGCATTAGTGGAGTTCTCCTCCCAGTCAAACACTTGGCCAGTACGATGTTTGATTTCTATAACAATAATTATAAAACTGATCTCAACCTTTTGCTAATCCTGCAAATAGAGTTTATACAAGCGTTTGATTGACGTTCGGTTCAAATCGCCAATAGTCATTGATTCCGCCACCACCAACGCTCGAATTTCTTAAACAATCGTCTTCCAGTCGCGTTAGAATTTGAATATAACCACAGAGTTCGATCGGCAGCAGCTTCGTGCTGACCACTTGGCAGTCTGTCTGCGTTTTTGCGACCAGAAAAAACTAAAAAGTGGCATTTTCTGGAGCGTGTGCCCGATGTTGCCTGTTTGGTGTCCACTTACACAATGAACGCCGCCATAGCTTCGCGCCCTTTTAAAGGGAGGCTCCGCCTTTAATGCACAAAGTTTGTGCCAAGCTCTACAAATAAACAAGTAAACTTGCTAATACAATAGTTGGGATATGATAAGCCTATGATTATGGTGACATTCCTTATGCAACAGATTTTGTTGATACAATACATGAAATTGATTACATTGGAAAAATCTTCTCAAATTATCACAGTTACCTTTGTTTCATAGGAGCAAGTATTCATGTTATTCTGCTCACTGAAACATGCTAGATTGTCAGTTGCCAGTCAGATCTCTCCTCCCTCCAAGTTTTAAGGTGTAACGATAAATGCTTTAATGACATAATTTGTGGTACATAACAGAAATTAATTTATGTCATCATTTCATTACATGTTATGTTTTTATGCAAGATGAGAGTAGAGCTTTGATTATTGATATTCAACATGTTTCTTTGAGCAGAACAACATAAAATACTTCTTACAAGAAATAATATCCCAAACAATAGTGACTTTGTTCCACAAATTAAATGGTGAATCGTCTGTCGCAGTGTGATTGGTTAGTATTAATCAATGTTGCCACCAATACAGTGTGATATCATTTCTCTAACATACTTATTACATGTATTCTCATACAGACCAAGAAATTTGATCATATTACCATGCCCTGCCTGTTGCATTTTGATTGGTCGAACTGAACCACTTGACTGACCACAAATATACAGTAATGGTCGGTTTACATGCCCATGAATATGAATAATAAGAATAACAACTCAAAGTATTGTAGCTTTACAGCTTACACGCTGAGAGCTGGGTACCTAATTTGCATGCATAATGAGGATTTTGCTTCAAACCAACACGCACACCCAGCGCTCACAAGTGACGGTTGGTCGGTTTTCTCCGTAGTGGGAAAATACAGATTTTCGTTAAAGCGCTCCATAGATTTTCAAGTTGTCCGTTCTATTCGTTCCTAACAAGTGTTATCATAGTCTGGAGGGGAAAAAATCAACTTCTGTGGAGTAGTTTTTCGTGAATCCCCGATGTTATTTTTGACCGCGGCCAGTGCAAGGTCCTCTTAAAAAGAGCGTCCTTTTCGTTAGCAAGTCTTTGACGACCCCAATTGGGTATTTTCTCCAAGACCAGACCTGCATTACTTTGTGTAATTAATTATTTTTGGTGTTCAAGGTCTAGTTACTGAAAAATCATACTTAGATGGCCGCCAGTTTACACGCACGTATACACTGACCGTGGACGTACCACTTCAGTTGCAGGGTACGTGGGTATCTGTACGTAATGTCCCTCCATGCACAGTGTCACGCGTGTCTGTGCAGCGTCTGTGGCTTCGCCGACACACATGCACGGTGTAGTTATTTATACGGCAAAACAACGTCCGGGTTTTACACATCATTTTTAATCGACAATTAACATTAACAATTTCAAAAGAAATGTATACAGAATCTTTATACACGAGATAAACTTCATGAAAGCATAAAACATCTTACCACCGGGTATCAAATACGTGGAGCTTTCTGAACGCTGGGGTGAGGTCATCGCATAGTTACAGCGCTGTAAAAGTGCGTCGTTCGCGTTAACATAGTCCTACACTGTTCCAATTCATACAGAACGCGGGAAAACCAATCATGAATATGTATACAGAGTTTGAATGGGGTTCACAGCCTTTAACCCTTGTTTCTTAGCCAATCAATCTACAGATGCGTATCCCCCTATGTTTTAGACGTTGCTATGGACCAGGCCACAATGCTACGGGGAAAATAAATGTCTGTTTCGCTTACTTTATTGCTATAAAACGGCACAAACAAGGAACCTGGTGGTTCATTACTCTTCAAAATGCTTATACATGATTTTCGTTTGTTTGAAAAGGAACGATTACGGATTAATAGAGCAAGAAATTTCAGGTGATCCGTATCCTACGGTCGGCAGGGCTGCCATGATGCTTCTCAAGGCTGCATCTCAAAGAGAGGCTGTCCCTCATTACAATATCATTTGCATGCCTTGAATTTATGCAAATCTGGTACCCAGCTCTCAGCGTGTTAAACGTAAATCACAATCAATCACAAAATAAAATTAAGCACTTTTGGGCCAAGTTGAGATACTTTTTTCTGAAAATATCTCCTGATTTGCCAATTTTTTACTTTTTTCTGAAAATATCTCCGGATTTGCCAATTTTTTACAGCGCGTGACAGTGTATCGCGTATTGCTCAGTTCTGGGGGCCAAGTTGTTGTTCCCTCTGGAAATTTTCGCAAATTTCGACGGTTTCTTTGCTTCGTTGATAATATAATGGAAATAACAGACTCCGCTCTGACCATTAACGTTTATTTGTGGGCGCGGGCTCGAGGAAAGCCAAATTAACGGGCTCGGCAAGTCTCGCCCGTTAATTTTTAGCTGCTATAGACTATAGTCTATAGAAGCTATTGGGATGGGTATCCGTCCGGCGTCCGTCGTCAGTCTGTATGTATGTATGTATGTATGTATGTATGTATGTATGTATGTATGTATGTCCGTTTGTGAGGCGTCCGTCCACTCAAATATCTTGAGAACCGCAGTACTTACTGATTTGATATTTGTTGTGTAGATGAAACATATGATTTTGAGAAACTATTTTTTTTTATTTTTTGATATTGTTGAAAATAGGCAAATTAATGCCAAAAAAGGTGTTTTTGGTAAAAAATCTTCTTCTTCATAACCGCTGGTCAGACAGCTTTGTTATTTGGTATACAGGTCCCTAGGGATAACCTAACTTAGATTTGTTCAAATTGTGATGAAATATGCAAATGTGTATTTTTAAGGAATTTTTTTGTCATTTTTGGTCAAAGTTTGACTTACATTGTATGTAATTCTTGTACTGTAAAAACCCTATCAATTCACCAGAAAAAAATAATTAATATGTTTTTAAATAATTGAATTAATTAGGAAATCATCAAAGCCAAAATAATTTTAGTGTGGAATTATCAGAAAGTTAAACTTTTTTTGACAGTTCATAGTGAATTGAGGATTAAAACATGTAAAGGCAACTTTCCTGAATCCCAACTTTGATATATTCTGAACCACCATTTATGTTATCTAAAAGAAATTGCTCATAATAGTTTGTCATGATAGGGTGGTTAAACAAATAGAGATAGAGAAAGTTCTAATTTCCATTTATGGTTGACTTGGTAAGGATAAAATAAAATTACTTTTTGAGGAAAAAAATAGAGTGGTCAATTAAAAGAGTGGTCAAAGTGATAGGGTTTTTATGGTAAAGCTGGGCTGTAAGATTCCTCATGTGCTATTTATAGCAATTATGCAATCTGTGTAAACAGTGCAATGAAAGTGTAACATGATTCCTTATAATGCTTTTGATGACCTTGTACTTCTTAAAGGAATAGTCCACCCAAAATGTAATCTGCCTTATACAGGTTTCTATGTATGTCATAAAAGCATTTATCATTACTTTTTGCACAGAAACAGCGATTTTTTGAAGTTATCTATGAAAATAAATATCAAAATCAGGCAATATGGAGACCTTTTTAGCCGACTGTGCGCGACCATATTGTCTACTTCCTCGCAAAGCATGTCGGGAGAAATGCCCGGATGATGACGTAAAGTTTTCGTGTTTTGGTGCATTGGCTAGGGGGTCTGATCTAGGGAGTCTCATAAATAGCTTATGCCTGCCTGTAAGTATTACGGATGTACCAATAATCGTGAGCGAGATTTCGATAAGGCATTCTGAATGATTCGAAACCCGAAGTGAAAACACCGCCTCTAGAAATTGTTGCCGGTAAAGATTGCCACTGACGTAAGTTTTCAAAATTATAAGTGCAGTGCATGTTTTTACGTATGCAAAGGCTGTTTCCAAGAGAAGGACTTCGTCGGCAGTTTGACGACCCACAATCAAATTTGGATTAGGAAAAGACTTCAAGATGATGCTGTACCACAAACTTACACTGGAAAGCAAATGCATAGGTGAAAAGAGGACATACAAGGGCGATTGTGGGAGAGACTCTCCATAAAAGAAAAGAGGTCATGGTTTAAATATTTATGATTTTTCTGAACCGCCGGAGAGTTTGTGAGATCATCTTTCTTACAAAAAGTTTACTTATTATTCTTGTTATTTTTATGACATCGCATTGGTATTTAAAACATAATAAAGTTTGCGTGATCAATTGAAATCAGAAAGTTGTATTTTTGCTCGGGCATGTTTAACCACATCAACGCAACTACCGTATAGCATCCACGCATCACAGTCGTTTGGAGAGCTATTCAGCGCTGGGACTATTCGCCCCATAGACGAGAGAGTACAGAAGCGAATACCTCAAGTCTGGAAACAGAATGGCTATAAAAACCACGCCATGTCACATTCCGTGTCCGATTTCACTGTGAAATTAGCAAGTTCATCTATCATGCAACCGTCGATCGTTCCCTATCATTCTAAAATTTCATACCTGATACTTTATCTGATTCAAAAACGCTCCTTTCGTGTGATTTCGGCCGAATTCGACGGACACCCTCGCCAAAACCTGGGGGTGAGCAACATTCCGGTCACCTCACAGTGGACGTTGGGCACCTCCACTTTACTGACATTAGCGCCGCGTACCCATGAGGGGTGACTGGAAGGTTTTTCATGCCTTATGTTTTGGCGACGTGTCTTCTGAACTCGGCCGAAAATCACACGAAAATTCATACCTGATACTTCATCTGCTTACAAAATGCTCATTTCCTGTGATTTTCGGCCGAGTTCGAGAGACACCTGGCCAAAACATAAGCGTGAGCAACATTCCAGTCATCCCTCATGGGTAGGCGGCGCCAACGTCAGTAAAGTGGAGGTACCCAAGAGGTGACCGGAATGTTGCTCACCCCCAGGTTTTGGCGAGGTGTCCGTCGAATTCGGCCGAAAATCACACGAAACGAGCGTTTTTGAATCAGATAAAGTATCAGGTATGAAATTTTAGAATGATAGGGAACGATCGACGGTTGCATGATAGATGAACTTGCTAATTTTCACAGTGAAATCGGACACGGAATGTGACATGGCGTGGTTTTTATAGCCATTCTGTTTCCAGACTTGAGGTATTTCTCGCTTCTGTACTCTCTCGTCTATGGGGCGAATAGTCCCAGCGCTGAATAGCTCTCCAAACGACTGTGCACGCATCAAGTCAACGGAAACGATCCATATGTTGAAATGAGTTATCTGGAACCAAGAATAGGTTCAAAAGAGTTCGAGAAGAAGTAGATGCGTAGATGACAACTTTCATTGATGTCGGAAAATTTCAGACATGTCTTTCTTCCTTTTAGAAAAAAATAGGCACGTCAAAGTAAACTTTATTATCGGGCATCCATGCTGTAAGTTCAATGTTTCTACGATACCACGGCAGCGAGTCATATTTTTGTGGCGTCGAAAAAAATAATGAGCAATTTGCCACTAAATTGTAAATAAAAACAAGAAGCAGTAAGTGAAGTTCGTTACTGCGTTGCTAGTGCGGAATTACAAGGGATTTTCCCCAAATATATTATCACATGGATTTCAATAAATGGTCCAAAATGAACCAACGTTTCATATAAGCACGCTGCACGACCGGTCGTACGACCATGTTGGATTGTAGTGAAACGAGGCTCTCTTTTGTGGGGTTTCTAGAAATTTCCATGTAACTACGCAAAGATTTGAGTGCATCGTATCGTAATTCAAACACGCCACTCAACCTCAGCAAGCACATAGAATAACATCATTGAGCTAAAGCCTGAAAACTTTAAGTTCCAAAGTGAAAAAACGGAATCAGATACTCAATATATGTGATCGAAAATATTAACGTTTCTCAGTCAGGCTATTCAGACACCATTGCTCTTGTAGCATCATAGAGTAACCGTGATTCAGATTTGTTTTCTCAGAGCTGTTTCTCTCCATATTGCTATATAATAGTACATGACTTTTTAATTTTGCCATCTTCCGCTCCTGATCTGTCGAAGGGTAGTTTATTTCATTCCCTTTTTTCTGTAATTTTTCTCTACGACCAGTCGCGAGGTCGTGGCTGTAACTTTAGTGTTGAATTTTTGCCGACATATTTCTCCAAGACCGGCCGCGAGGTCGTGGCTTTCAGGTTTATTTTTTCGGTCGTTTCTCTCCACGACCTGTCGCCTGGACGTTGCTGTAAAGTATTGAATTTTTCCCAAAAGTTTTCCCAATGACTGGTCGTGAAGTCGTAGCTTTCAGATTTTGACCATTCTCAATTATTTTTTTCCAAGATTGCACCAAGTTGACAGCAGCAACGGCTACTACAGGATTCGCGATATCTTCCCATGGCGGTTTCTAATTACCGGTAACTTACGTTTAAAGTTCAATGTGAGTTGTGAGAACAGGAAAATTTTAGTGTGTTTTATGACTGTACGTTGAAAGGATAAATTGATACTTTAGTACTCCTAAAACATGAAAGTGTGTTTGAAGTTTAATTTAGTGCCCGGAGAATATGAAAGTGTGTATGTATAAATGTTGCTTGTTAGATGAGGGACACACCATTTAGAGTCGGACAGCTGAGCTGTTTCCGGTCATCCGCTTTGTCTCTCCTCCCTCCCCCATGGGGAACGGTGCTTGGAATTTTTTTCTCATTCGTTCATTCTTTTTCTATATGTAACTGAAAAACTAGCACTTTGAATTGGCAATTTTCGCTAATCATTCTTTGTTATAAAAAGAGTTAACCGTATTTTAAAACCAACGTTGCAATGGCTAAACATGCGGAGCAATGTCGTTATACAGTTCTCTTTGGGAGTTTGAAATCCAACATCGTATTTTTCAAGTGATAACAGCTAGCTTGCAATGCTGATCAAAATGTTCTACCCAAAAGTACAACCATTGTGAGTAAGTTAGAGTTCGTTTCGTCACCAGGCGATATCGAAGATGTGTTCAGCCACGGTTGAGGGACCGTGTTTACTCCAAGGGACCGTGGTTCAGCTCCAAACATGGCCACGTAACAGTGAGCTACCAAAAGAGCCATACTTGTACAGCTTCCTTCGGTAATTGGTGGAGCCACGTGCCCTTCTTTTACTTCTGAATTTATCGATGTGTCCGTCTTTTCGTCGAAAACACCAAGTTCGAAATCCTGGAGTTCGGAGTCGCTGAATTCCGGTTCAAAGTTATAAGGTTGAAGGCAAAGTGTATCCATGGGGCAGTAGCTCAATACAAACGTACGGTAGACCAGACCCCCTAGCGATACCCCCTAACTTCCTCAACCAAACACGAAAACTTTACGTCATCAAAAGTTAAGCCTCTCTGAGGAATTCCGATAGGTGGCGCTCCCATATCGCGAAAATGGCGTCATACACATCAGTTAATAAAACATTAATTTCTAGGATAATAAACAGCAACATTTTTCATCTTTTCATCATCAATGTTACAAAAATAATCTTCTTCAACTTTTAAAGGCAGGTGTTATTTGGGTGGACTATTCCTTTAAGTTTCAAACATTTGTCTCTTTAGTGTGCTTTCTCTGAGTACGTACAGTCTCAACTTATTCAACAGAACTTACAATGTTAATTTGAAAGTTAAAATGTGCTTGGTTAATAGGATGAAACTACTGATATTAAAAGATAACCTTTAACTCTCGTTTATTTGCTATTGTAGACTAATATAGTCTGATGAAATATGCAAATCTGTATTTTTACGGAATTTTTTTCCATTTTTGGTCAGGCCATCCTGAAATAAGCTATTAAAGATGTCCACCTTCATCAATACATGTGTCACAAAAGGTTATTCTCTACATAACACAGCAGAGCTCTGTCAACTGTTGAGTCGCTTGTTTTTTCAAAACCGCTGGTCAGACAGCTTTAATATTTGGTTTACATGTCCCTAGGATGACCTTAGTGAGATGATTTCATACAGTCAGGAAATACTTAATTTTGTATCCATGTCTATAGTAGCTTCAGGGACTTTGGCCCTATGTTTGCTTTCCTCTCGCTCTTACCCATAAATAAACGTTAATGGTCAGCGCGTCGCCCGTTATTTCTATATTATATGTGTTTTCCAATGTCTTAATATATTTTTTTATGTAGATGTTTAGCACTGAACAAAATTTCGTAAGATATTAACATTTTTAATATGTTGACTACTTAATTTTTACACAGATTACCATTGATAAAGGTGCATCGTCAGTCAAATCCAGCCAAGAGGTCATCAAGGCCAAAACGTCAAGTTCACCATCAGCCAAAGCAGATGAAATAGAAGTGCTTCAAAGCCCAGAACCAAAGCAGATAACACACCGCAAAGAGAGATTGGAAACAACAAACAAGAATAAATCACCTGCTACTTGTACACCTCTCATAGACAAAGTGAAAATGGCCAAGCTAAAGGTTTGTTAACCTCTGTAATGGTACTTCATATAAACATTGTACATATGTTATTTTCTATGCATAATGTTATTGAAATAACTGTAAATTTTTATGACAACAAGACATAGTTTGGCAGAAATTTAAAGTATCTTTTTCTTCATTAATCTTTCTAAACTAAACAATGATATCATTATATTTTAACGTGATTATTACATGATATGATATATCATACGTGATTATTACATGATATGATATATCATTCGTGATTATTACATGATATGATATATCATTACTCTAACTATGGTAATTCTTTATCTGCAACTGGTATTAACCAGGCTGAATTTAGGTAAAAGTGTGTTGACTTTTGCTGATCTTTTGTATTGAACCATTGTCTGCAAGTTTATTTGATTGATTTGCATTTGTTCAGTGCCTCTCACTCAGCAAAATGATTATTAAGATTGCTCCTACTATTAGTAATCAGTTTGTTGAATGTCTCATATTATTAAATGACCTGAAATTGGACACTGATGATCAATATTTGACTTTGTAAGAAAGGATGAAGAAGTACTCTCTGTACGTATATCATGGAACTCAAATGATAGCTTCTAATATTATATAGGGCTCAGCCCTTGGTGTCGCGCCAGAGGTTAAGATTGGCAACGTTATTTGTATTGATTCATGATAAACTGTAATTGTTACTTCATAAATGTTTATATGACAACTATGCCCAGTTTCCCTCTGATGAAAGCAGTTCACGTACGTACACGACGTCAAACCCTGCAGCAGGGCAGGTATAGATTTTCTGTAGCGTGTAAAAATTTTGGACAAAAATTGGCAATTTTTACAATGATAACAGCCTATTGCGTTAAACAAGGGACGTATTATGCAATCATTATCATTGCAATGGTAACCGCACTGCCCACCTTCCACTTGCAAGCTGAAAACTATAGCGTTCCGTCTAAAAGCTGGCAATTTTTGAATCTAATTATTGACACAGGGGGCGCTCTTCTATAATTCAATCCCAGCATTCTTTGCGTATGCCCCCGTTCATATGCACAACAGTTTTCTCCCTTTATCTATATTAACGATATTTTGTATCAGCGACAAGGTGCATAATAACATTTATTGGCTAATAAAAGAGGTATATTTTATAAAAGGCATGTTATATAATGGTAATTTGTTTCATATTTGTTTATTTACGAGTACTCAAAAAAAAAAAACATGGCGGCGCCCATGAAAGAAGGGTACACTTCCGGTTACTCGCATAGTATATTATGAATAAGCGCATGCGTAGTCAGTAAGCCGCTGGCGCAACTATTAATTGATGTTAGGGCTTTCATTCCATATTGTCAGCCTTCACAGAAATGCATTCAAATTCAACTTAATGTACATATATGTTTCTCCAGTGGCTTACTGTACATGATGTTGTCATATTACACCATAGTAACCATACAAATGCTCTATTTTGTCTTACAAAAATCAGGAAAAGCTGTCACCTGCGACTGTCAAAGAGCGTTTGTCAAAAGTTGGTAGTCTCACTGAACTACAAGCAAGACTTGCAAAAGTTAAGGAACATACCGACAAAAATAAGACAAAGAAACCACCTTTGAAAATTGAAGAACCAGTTGTTAGTGCAGCATCAGCAACAACGACTAAAGAAAGGTATTGTATAATGCTAACGTATACACTTTAATTTGCATCAGTGGATTTATAAAGGTTTTATAGTCTCCAGTCTAACGCAGGTTGACTTGCAATGAATAGTCTAAGACATGTTATATTGATGTCATTATTGTGAACATTGATATTATTGATAAAACAGGTTTGGTATTGATCAGAATTTTGAGCTTCAATTCTGCTCATCAATACGATAATGTCTGAACATTATGAATTATACTTGGCATACTGTAGAAGTCCATGGCATGACCAACATAGTGTAAGTATATGAAAAGAGAAGGTGAACAACTCTCACAGCCAGTCATCTCTATATGTCTCTGAAATACTTCTGCTTTAGTCACAATTACAAACTTATTTGTCCTGTCTCCACCGCTGAAGGACTGATGATTGATGACGTGGCCATCAAAGGTATCTTGTTTGGCCTTTCTTGAACCCTGTGAAGCTATTGCTCTTGAAATGTAGAGTGAAGTCTTAAAAGTCAGTTTCTCAAGCGCATGTCAGTTGTTCATAGAGACTGTTGGAATGTTGGGAAAATGTTCAGATTTTCCGCTGCATTTGGTTATTTGCATAAATCATGGAAGCTGACGTATTTCAGTTGACCAATTAGAGCTCACTGAAACTCTAACTGCCATGGTTCACCAAGTGACCTTACAGATGTAGATAATGCAGATGTAAATATTTCCAAACTCCACTGCACAACAAGCTAACTGATCGTCCACCTACCTGGGACATACAGCATTTGATTGCTGTTACCATATCGTCATATCAGGTCATTTTTCCGCTTTCTTTGCTAACATTCATATAAATAATGGGCTGACTAAGTGCCTGTTGCTACATGCTAGGTGCTAGCTAGGTATTTGTGTTTTTTGCCTTGACGATATGACTTTATGTGACATGACTCTCACCCTAATCAAAGTCAGTTTTGACATCATCCTGGCCACAATCTGTACAATGCCTTGCGTAGAGTTGTAGGGCTATGGGTCAACAGTCACCTTATCACAAGTGACTATGATCCTGGCTAGTGCAGGCTGATTCTAATCCAACTTGGCTGAAGATAAACATTATCCTGCAAAACACAACTAATCACATTTGCAAGGCCAAACTACTGAAACTCTCTTACATATATTTACTCATGTTGTCGCATGAATGCTTCATGCAAAGTCCCTCAAACTGTAAAAGTGCAATTTAGTTTCATTTGCCAAGTGATTGACAGGATTGTGGCGGGTATGGCTTCACAGCTGATGTCATAATTACAATATTGTGATATCGATATAATATTTCTTAGACTATTCATTCCTGTTCCATGTGTGACTTAAACAGAATAGAATTTGCTTCATTTTGACTGACGAAATCAAACCTTAAAAAACACTGGTAATTTTGTGGCCCCATGGTGCTTAGGAAGTTCTTTTATCACATTCTAAGGATCCATCCATAAATTCCCCAATTATGCAGGGCCTACATGTATAAACAGAAATATTTGGTGGTGCATAGGTGCTCCACCATATCTGACTGTAACCATACATACCTCTCGAAGAGTGAAGTACCGTTACATGGCAGAAATTTTCAATTAGACCATACAGAGTAAAATGTTTAGGATTTTAAGTTTTAACTAGAGTAGATTGGGTTACCAAAAGAACACACCCTTTTATTCCTTGTGTGACTGGTAAACCATTGATGCTCATGTGACCGGCACACCATTGATGCTCATGTGATAAAAAACCTTCCTGCATTCTATTGTTTTCAATACAGTATTCTGGTACATGTACATGACCAAATATCAGACAAGTGGTTTAAGAAAGTGTAAAGGGTGTGCGTAATCCTTGCACAGTTTACTTACTCACTACATCAGCTGCTCTACGTGTAATTACATGTTGGCTATGATGCATGTTGAATTTGCTTTTCCAGTCAAATCTCTTCAACATTGAATATTTTAATATCTGATTTAACATCATTCATGCATCATGTTATTTTTCTGAGAATTCAGTTTGTATTATTTCCTCCTCTACAGTAGTAAAATGCCAGCCTATGAAAAGTACCACACCCTTGCTGCTCCAGTGCCACCTTCTCTTACACTGCCATATAAATATAAGATTTTGGAAGAGATGTTTAGAAGTGTAGACACAATTGTGAGCTTGCTACGAAATAGATCTGAGACCTGTACATTTGGAAAACTGAAAGATGCTGTGCAAGAAATGGTCAGAAAGTGAGTGATGTTATTTCAAAGAGTATATATAGACATTTCACATTTATATTGTAAAGGTGTTGTAAATCTGACACAACCATGCATTGCAGTGAAATGGGCATTAGAAGAGTAACATCTTCTTTTGCTCAACTGCATGGAATTTACGATACCAAAGACACTCAGAAAATTTGAAAAAAATGACATTACATCAAGTTTTCAAGAAATTAAATTAGAAAATGATAACATATTCTGTGTTACTTTTCAATTAAACATTTCCATGACTTAGTTAAAGAGAAACTTGTTTCTCTTCCTATCCATCTACTTCACAGGTTTGTAATGAGCAAATCAACCCATTGATATCAACCAATGTGATTATATTTTATACCCAAGTTGATTTACGTTCATTTAAATTGTACATGATCAGTAAAATGCTCTTTATGAAAATCTTTAGACAACATGTACACATTATTATTTTCCAGGACTTTTGATGTCAAGAACTTGGGCCAGATGAAAACAGTTTACCCATCAGCCTATGTATTCAGACAAGAAAAGGGAATTCCATACTCCAAGAATGGCTTGAAATCATCTGACTATCAGCTGACTGTTGATGCAAATTTGGATTCTCCAACCAATGAGAGTCACAAGGGAGAGAATATCAACAGTAAATCACAGAAATTGACATCGAGTAAACTTCTTGAGAGAAAAGGTGTATTTCACCGTCGTCTGGTTGACATTGTGAAGCATCACCATCAAGTATGTATACACACAAATATTATGTACACTGTCTCCACAGCATCCAGATGACTAGTCAGACACAGCATTTGTACTTTACAGCAAAACTTTGTCTTTAAAAAATATGAATTGTGATGTATATTTAATAACCTAAAATATCAAATACTTTTACTGTTGATAATCACTAAGTTGGTTTTGCATCAATCTTTCAGAGATAAATTATACACTGTTTTCCACAGCTTGGAAAAAGGGCCTACCAATTTACATATCATTGATCGCCTGTTGAGAATCCATCTGTACAACCGTCAGGTCAAGATTAGCATCAGAATTTTTGTAGTCAATTGAATGTTATTCAAGTAGATTCAAGTAAAATTAATTTTGAACACAAGTTCATGATTTCAACTTGCAGCATTAATACCTTCAGTAATAGAGCAGAGTCAAGTATCCACTTATACTGTCCATTATTTTCAAGTTTTCATCCAGTCTTTGTTGTCCTCCTCAAATGTTCTTCTCAATGAAAAGCTTGTTCACTGTTCACACAGTGTTGACCGTGTCTCTGTTTCTCAACCCTCTACCAGAATTTCTTGAGCAGTTTGCCACAACCCATGACAGTACCAAATGACAAGATAACCAGATGGCATCCCAAGTTTCCTGTTGATCAAGTACCGGATATAGAGCCAGCCCCACTGCCAGAGCCACCAAATGTCAAAAAATACACAAGTGCTAGAGATGTGTTGAATAAAGCCCGTGACATGCTACATCCAAGGGTGAGAAATGGAAATGTGTTATCAGTGCTTTCCATTAGTTTGTGCAAAATGCTGATAAAAGCTTACACAGGATATTCTTCTATATGAATTTTAGGTCAGGCATTTGGTTCTTACTAATTTTTGCATCATTTTTACAGGTCAACCATCGATGTGTACCTACAACTGATCCATGACAGCTTTCTTCTACCAACCATGATCCAGATCCTAATACAATCTGGAATTTTCTGCATTATGTGAAAAGTATCACTTTTGCCCTCCCACCCACAATGCCCTGACCATTCAATCTCAACAGAAAGTTACACTAAGGTATAAATGACAAATGCTAATTCTCCTTTGTCTTTTAGGTGGAAAAAGTTCTAGAGAATGTTGCCGCAAAATCTGACAAAGAGGCTGAAAGTAAGATGAAAGCTGTGGAAAGTGTAACGCCACAAGGGTCAGTGAAAAAAGTAAATGGTATGAAGGGTGTTCCACAGTCTCTTTTGGAAAGGGTATGTACCATGTCTTGTACATGTGATTCTCTGAATGCAGTTGGGCAATATCAATTACTGACCACACCATCGACGATATCTCAATTTGATGCTGATAAACTTTGTGGAAGCTGACATCAGACTAGTTTTGTGTCACTTTGCTGTTCTTAGTCGGTGGGAGAAAAATTTGGTAAAACTGAATTTTTCCACTTTATGCAGATTAGAGCCAAGGAAGCTGAGAAGATTGAAGCATGCATGATGAGAGATCCAGCTGAAGACAAAAAAACAGTGCAAATGGAGAAACTACCAGATCTGTGTCGTATTCTTAGAGGGTATCCTTTCATTTAAAATGTATACAATTACGCAGAGAACTTTTCAACTTTGCTGTTAATATCTTATATAGCATTTGTTATGGTGCACATGATTCAAATAGTGATGAAAGCCATCATCAAATCATTGCAGACTGACACTCATGACATATCTAACATTGTCACAGACTTTGTGTAAATATCATCTTTGAATTGAATCGAAATGTTCTTTCTGAACCCACAAGTTCAAGATGTGTTATGTTTATTACATATGGTGGGAAGTCAATTACCCAGTTCACACAGACACACCGGTGTAACTTTTATATAAATATATATATATCTAAATGCTTGACGTCATGGTCAGACCAAGTTCGGTCCTGATCAGGAGGGGTGACTTAAAATCTGAGCTGACCAAGATTTCCTTGTGTTAACGTGTTACATTGACCCTGGTCCCAGTGAATTTTTGGTTTGATTATCAAGTTTACATTTACTGGAAGTTTTCAATCCAGTCCTTGTCATCCCATGCACAGCCAGAATGACACTTTCCCACAAAGATCCACAGACAAGACCATGTCTTCTGATTCACACAGTGCTTGACATCCATGGTATAACTGAGAGATGCACATGTTAACAACGTCCTCAAAAATGTTATGTACTGATTATTTCTCCACTGCCAACATATCTGATTCCAGCCTGGCAGTCATATTAATCCTTGTGCATAAAATGTGTATAAAAAGCATGAAGAGTACAAACATCGTCATGTTGTTAAAGGCAGCCATTTTGAACTATGAAAGGTCAGAGATCACATAGAGGTAAAGTTACAGCGTCATATTTTTTGTTGTGACCATGTCTGAATGGAAACCAAATTTAGGTCGTGAGCCAGTGCTACGTCGGACCAATTTGGCTCGGGCCAAATTTGCTTGTGTGTATGAAGTGAATACATGTATCTATGTCATAAGTTAGTATTTAGAGACTAGATCCTTGTCACATATCAGTTTGTTCCTTGACCTAAATCTCAGTTTCTTTCTTTCTGAGAAAAAAGCAGCCTTAACAATGGAAGCTGCCACAAAGAAATTATCAGAAAGCTACAAGTCTTCCATATCTATTGGTAAGTAACAATTGTATTGTGCTATTGTCTGCTAACACAATGTATACTTGGGTTAAATATGGTGGTTTCAATTGGGTCCGAACTCACAACGTTAGTGGCCAGTGGCCTAGCTGAGAAGCCACAGACAAAACTGCTGCAAAATCAGGTGTCAACAAGACAGTGGTTCCCATGAAGTAGTTGAAGTTCTGAATTCAGATTAATGCATCATGCAACCAGTGTTGTCAATCTTCCAATCTGAAATTTCCCTCAAACAACTAAAAGCCAGAGGTATGTCTTCAAAAAGTACTAATTGTTGATCAAAGTAATGTCATCACACTAATTTTGTAAATAACAGTTATGTGTTACACCTTGTTTTCAGTGTATAATAAAAATGAAATTATTTTATAATATGTTTGCAGCTGATGTTGAAGACCACATCAAGCTGATGTCAGAACTTTTGCCAGAATGGCTGTCAATCATCCACATCCGCAAAACAACATATCTGAAAATTGACAAGAATGTGGATATGAACACTGTAGCAGCAAAGATCAACAGGATGGTGAAGGAAAGAAAATAATACTGTGTTCAAACTGCACTGTTCTAGATGACCCAAAATCTTTGTGTCTGTGAGGTCAACAATAGTGACAGTATACTCGCCACAATGGCTACAAGAGTGTATAACAACAATCAGCCTGATATCCTGTTTTCTTGTTGATCTTCCATCGGTTTGTCAGAGTTGATTGGAAGCCAATGGATGTATCCAGCCGCTAACCTTTGGTGCCAAATTGACGATAGTTTGAATATCAATAATCTCCAATATAAACACCAAGTGTAGAACTGCCCCGGTAATGAGTGTTAAATCTCAAATGATGAATGAGATACCACAAAGAAATACTTAGTGGGTCAGTTTGTACAACAATTACTGCCATTAATAAGCGCCTTGGTATCAAGGCAGTTTTCTCACAACAGATGTACAGTGTACGTTTACAGTATATGTTTAGCATTTCATTTACATGAGGAGTTTGAATTAATGTGACTGTTCTGATAACTAATTCACCGCTATGCTTGGACTCAAACCCATTGTTATCAAGGTGATTGTGGACCTTTTTACAGAGCATTCAGGGTGAACAGGTTAAATTTTGAGAGCATGAATTCTTTTAACACTGCCCTTCATAAATGCAAGTAAACTTTAAAATTGTTGAAAGACATTAAGTTTCAAATTATAGAGCAAACATTTTGAGAATTATATTCCATATAAACACTTAAAGGAGCATATTTTTTGTTGACATACACATACTGTTTTACCTGTGTAATCTGCACTTTGCAACTGTTTTTTTTAATTTTGATTGGATTTTAATGCTTGGAAATAATTAACACACTGTCATCAGAAAAATATGCTATGAAAAAGCTGGAAACTTGAATGAAATGTTATGTACATCATGAGTTATATATAGCTTTGTCATGGTAGCTTGAGATTATGAGAAGTTTGGATAAAGTATCACATTTCTACATACTTTAAATTTAAAGTTGTTTGTGTGAAACTAATTTACAAATAAGCATTGCAGAATTGTTGTCTTTTTCATTAACCTTAATGTTCACACGGACACACAATGGATTCTCAGCACATTACTGTAAATGTCAGTCGCTTTGCTTGACTTGGTTTTAATCAAGGGAAGTGCTTACTACAGTACTGTGAAATGCCAGGCACAATACTTGGCACATAGCAGACCTCATATTAGGTCTAACTTTACAAACCCAGTAAAATTATTGCATGCTATATTGATTGTGTAAGTTCTCACCTTTTACATTCAAGTCCTGTGTTGATCCAGTGACAGGTTCATTGATGTGTTCAAAGTACCAGTATACTCTGTACAGTGTACATGTTGATATATGGATGCTTTGCCTGTGATGGTTATTGAGACTTTTAACTCTAAACAAAATCCATAAATATTTACAGAGATGATAGCAGTGTACTTGTCAAATGTGAGTGTCGTTAATAAAACTGTACAAATGACAATAGCAATGTTTACAAACATATCAGATGTACAGTCTACATGAAACTGACACTAATATGGTTTTTATATTCAATTGCCTCTTTGACCTTTATCCTAGAGTCCTCTTCAAGTTGCTGTACTGCCATACCTTTCTCAAAGGCTCTGAAGTATGGTACTCTGATATAGCTTACGAATTGCCATTGATTAGTGATATATCATGAACACGATTGGAACTTATTTGGAAGAATTGGATGTTAGTAATGTTGGTTCAATCAGCAAATTTAAGCTCATCTACATTTCGTTTTTTGCAATTCACTTGTTTTATGAGTAATTTGTAATATTGCAACTTTCAGCTATTGGGCAACTTACACTCTTGATAAATTTGAACAATACAAAGATCCTATTCCCCCAAATACGATTCAATCGTGTTAGTGTAGCGAGACTTTAAAGGCCCATGCTACATTTTAGTGAATTGTTAATGTTATCTTTGAAGAAATGACTGCTTTAATGACACAAGTTACTGTATTCAAACATGAAGTTTATTAAAAATAACCATTCAGCATAAACCTTTGTTTAGTTTCATTAATTTACTGCATGCTTGTATGACTACAGCCTTACGACATTTTCAGTATTCATTCATCTTATTAAAATCACCCTTATGCAACAAGCAGTTGGGACATTCACACCTGACCAGCGTAGAAAATGTCAAAATCATATTTTAATGATGGTTTGATGTTTGTATTTGGAGAAGAGACAAATTTCATCTGCCGAGTCAAATGAAGTACCCCAAGTGGGATTGTTAGTCCCAGGGACACTTGAAAATGCTTTGTTTTGGCATAGACAGGAGAGAACTACTGTCTATGGTTTTGGTCAGACCTGATGTATGAATAATACAAATTATCCAGCTATTACATCATGGACAGTACAGAAAATATGCTGATCTTTCAGCTTTTTTGTAAAATTACTGGTATGCATAAAAATTTTGTAAGGCTGCATTCTGATCAGAACATATTTTGCAAAAGTATGCTTTGAAAAATAAGCAAACCTGACCTGTGACAGGAAATAAAAATATATTTTCACAACAAACTTTTTGAGGGTTCGTCCCCTATGTACATATTATAGTGATTTAGCAAAGTTTTTGACGCAGTATTATTGTTAGAGGCAACTTTACCTTTGTCCCAAAACGAACATTTATAGCTGCCATATTTTCAAAGTTTCATATGTCCCAAATGACATAAGCTGCCATATTGTCACAGTGATATAGCTGTCAATTTTTTAACTTCTGGTCCACGCTGCCTTTTATTTCATAATGTGCCAGCACAGTTATCCTTCATATATTTAATATAGTCTTGACACAGACTGTTTACAAAACAGAACATATGTTACAATTATTTAATACTCATTCACAAAAAGAAGGCTTGAAAATTGGGGAATCAAGAAATCATAAGTTTTTTCATCATAAGCTACTTCATTGATATATTTTGGCTCGTCTGCTTGTAAATCAACAAATGTACAGTAGTTCTTGCAGAGACCACTACACGTGATATGCAATAGATGGCATAAGTTTATATCGCGACAAATTCAAGGTGCAATGACAAAGTCAAGGTGCAAAGTTAAAAAAAATAAGAATACATTGTATCAATATACCACAAAAGTTCAAATCTTCTTAATAGGACATTTACAAACTTTGCTTCAAAAGCAGTCACAATCAAATTTACAATATCAGCATCTTGTTCCATATGTGTTATAAAAAAGTCAATACTAAAAAAGTGTTTTGCTAGTCTACAGACCTATGCTGTATGAGATAGGTACAATATGGTGTACTCAGGAAAATTTGAACAAAATGCACCTCCTTAGTTTCATGCAAAGTGTGTTTCTTATTTGTGATTCCAATTGTGGGCTGATGGGTTTTTTATTAAGACAGCTGCTTATTTAAACTATCACTAAGAAGTTGATATAATTTCTTGTAGACCTCAGTTTCTGTGGCAAGTTGTTTGACATCGCTTGGAGCAACACATTCTGTCAACAATTTTTCCACTTCCTCTGAGATTTCATGTGGTGGATAACGTAAGAGCCCAGGAAGACCATGTCGTGCCATGAAGATCTTCCTACAAACAGCCTGAGTTAGATGAACAAAATTGCATTATATTACTGTAACAATCTTTCATGTTCTGCTTCATTATTGCAAAGGAAAAGGCATGTTTGTTAATCTGAAGAGAAAATTACTTTTCAGTGAAAATGTTCCTATTTTCTAGTAGAATATAAACTAACTTATTTTTGTCACAAACAGTCAGTATAGACTGTTGACAATCCCGTGTGCCTTTTTATTCTATTATTGGTGAAATCTCTTGCCCGTGTGGGGCTGGGGAATGCCGCAGGCATAACTGCGAGTGCCGAAGGCTCATGTCTTTAGCATTTGTGGCCATGCCTGTGGCATTCCCAGCTTGTGCCTTTTTGCGCTATGCTTGCGAACCCCGTTACCTCTGTATGTGCGAGAGACTATACCAACAATAGAAAAGAAAAGGCACAAGGGACTGTCGACAGTCTAAGTCAGGTTGTGTAGATGAGGGACAAAACGGAAACAACTGCAAAATGAAAATAAAATTGGATAAGTAAAATTACAATTTTGGGTCAAAACATCCACATTTTCCAACAATAATGGCACACTAGATTTTTGTGCAAACATTTGATAATTGAAGTGTCCACATTGGAAAGTAGATGAATCAAAGTAATGGAGAGACCATGGATGAATGAAATCCTTTACATGAAGAATGACATGATTTCCCCCAGTTATACTTTAAAAGATTCTATTGTTTCAAATGCTGATATCTCACATTTCCCCTTCTTCGCTTCTAACCTATTCTAACATTGCTTGAAACATTGTGTTGTTTGGATTTACTGTAATTCCAAATACTTGATTTGAGCACAGTGAGATGATGAGAGAGTAGTGGTGGGCATAGGCCTGATGTCAGACACTTGGAGATGGATATATATGATCATAAGGCTATCACATGAATACTGCACAGTAAACATACCTGTAAGTTGTTGTCCTTTCTGTGTCTCAGACATTGCTTCACTTCAAAGTCACAGTTTCCAAGACAATCAAAGAAATCACACTCTTCATTGGTTGTACAGTTCGGTTGCTTCAGTGTGCCCTGCATGTGTTTCTCAAGGAAAGCCATGTCAACATCTATGGCTACCACAGAAAAATCATGTCTCACGCCAAAATTATCATTCTTTACATCACATAAATGCATGACCTGACCGTAACCAGTATCCAGGTTAGCTATCAAATCCAAAAATCCCAGTGCTAACCGTGCACGGTTAAGCCATGGTGCAGCATCCAGGTTTTCCTTCAAACTGAAGATTGATGGATTCAAGAGTGCCCCTGTTGGTACATATTCCATGGCATAAAAATGCCCGCATGAACCAAATATTTTGGGCAAATGTCGATCATCGAAGTACTTCATCAGCAAATATTCATCTTGTTGAAGCAGACTCCAAAGACTTTCTTTCTCAGCTACTGTCATAGCGTCAACACTCTGAACTTCTTTTGTCCACATTTTCTTGACCATTTCAGTCCTATCATCCTCTCTGT
This sequence comes from Ptychodera flava, assembly GCF_041260155.1. Lineage (NCBI taxonomy): Eukaryota > Metazoa > Hemichordata > Enteropneusta > Ptychoderidae > Ptychodera > Ptychodera flava. The sequence continues at coordinate 3,661,606 of NC_091940.1, read as the reverse complement.
CCACATCAAAGGCCAAGCTCATGGTATTATACACCATGTCTAAGAACATCTCTGGGTCAGGTACTTGGGTGACAGTTTTTCCATCTTGTTCCACTTGAAATACAATGTGATAGTAATTGTCCAATTCACTGTGTTTAGACTTGAATATGACATCATCATCAGTCAGTTCAAACAGCAGCACCTTTTTACCTCTTCCAAAATAGAGACAGGATTTGTACTTCAGAGTTGACTTTTGGCACAGACTTGGACACAAATTACCATCCACTTTATTGCGCGAGTACAGATCACACTGAAAGGACAAAATGAAAATATTATTACACTCAGCAAAAGTAAAAACTTATTTTACTGAGATTAAAACATTCATGTATGGTTATCAGAGTGTTCTGCATAATTCTCATAATTCTTCATATTAAATGTTGTACTTGCTTTGTTCCATCCTACAGCGGCACAACACTTTCAGACTGTGGTGTACAGCCAATTTGATTTAGGTGCCCAACCTTGTATATTAAACTGTACAATGCTTTAAAGTGAACTCTGCAGTTTTTTTTCTTTAAATGTAGTTAACCTGTCAGTCAGTTATCAAACTCCTAAATACAAAACTAATTTTTTGCAGATTAAGAGCACATCGTGTGGTCTGTATGTGAATTTTTATACATACATCTCCATAATGGTAGATGCTACATGTATGTGTGTATATCTTTTGTTACTTGTGAAATTATGCATGTATTTTTTGGAACATACTCTGAGAGAGATGCCATTGTGACCATAGTGTTGGAACTGGTCAACTCAATAATTTCATTTGTTATACATGGGATAGTGTTTACATTAATCATGGCAAGGTGAACTATTTTGAAAACTGTCTTTTCTGTTGTTCTCTATACTGTTCATAGAGTGGAGTAAATAAGCCATTACACTTGACTTGCGCTGGGGTTTTTTGATAGCTGGGGTATGGCCATGAATTGACAGCTAAGTTGTGTTGTAGTTAGTGGATTGTGAGAAAGCTGTAAATTACTGACAATAAATACCAGAGTGTCATTCATTTAAACACCACACAGAGACAGCCTGTATCAAGTCAACCACATTGAAAATTACACCTGCATACATGGTTTATCAAAGTTCCAAATTCTGATCCTAATTAAACTGACAGGGATCATTGTTGATATGATAAGTCAAAATCAACAGATTAACATCTTATTGATATCATGATCAACACATATCTTTATATATAATTGCTACCTATCCCAAGTCACTCTCTTCAAACAATTGTTATTTATCAACAGTACAAGTTAAAGGCAATGTTTGTCCAGGGCGTAGTAAACAAAAGATTGCTTTCTTTATTTCACAATTTTTTTACACCAATCACTCACAAATACAATACCAGAAAGGATTTCGTAAATGGTCCACGCATTCCAAAGATAAACTATATGCCAGGACAATTTCCATCAAGTTTGTCGGTGCAAAATTGTGGAATAACATTCCACAAAGTATCAGACAAATCAATTGTAGAAATCAGTTCAAATGGGAGTTCAAATTGTATTTACAGATAGTAAATTTTTTAATATACAAAAATTGTTTATTTGTGAAGAGAATCAATCCTCATTTGTATTTTTTGTAAAGTCTAATCCTGAGAGTAGGAGACAGACTAGATTAGTTGTTTTCAACTACTTTAACTACAAAGTATTTTGTAAAATTATGCGTGGAAGTCATGGCCACTCTATTGAGAAGCAAAATGTGTGAGGAGAAGGGAAAGTAGAAAAGTGAATATATGTGTACACTCCAGAATGTAACAGGTGCTATAGGATAAATTTACAAATCATAAATCCTTCGTCAAACTTTTCACTGACTACTACTTGTATATCACTCCATTCACATTCTGTTCTAAGAATGCCAAATTGAAACTTTAATGCATTTCTCATTTTTTTATAAAAGTGGTTGTTCATTTACATTGTGTATCAAATTTTAATTTCAACAAACTTTTGAGCACTGAAATATCAACATGTAATACATTCTTTATTATAAATTGCATAAACAATTTTAACTTCATGTATTGAACTAAAATGTGATATGGTTGATCAACTGAAAATTTTTAGAACATTTTCTTGTGAAAGTTGCAAAGATTTTCCTTCTTCCATTGTGCTTTATACATTCTTCGATCTCATTATTTGACTGACTAATTAGCAATGTTAAAAACTGCAGAAAGTGATAATTAGCTTACCAAGTGCTGCAACATTTCATATGATTGTTCATCAGTACACCGTTCTGGGATTCGTAAGATTTTTCGAGGTCCATGATAAAACACATAGACCACAATGACAAGAATGAAAAGCAGAATTGCAGCTTTTATAAGTTGTCTTCGTTGGAGTCTCATCACAAAGACCAAATAATCAGCACCCTACACTTCATACCTGCAGATAAAAACAAAATGTTTGAAATAACGAATACATGATCAACCAGTGGTTGCAAGCTTTATGAAAATATCAACTTATCCATATATCCAACATGGTCAAAGACTGTTTAGGTTAGGCAAAAAGATGTTTTCGCTCAACTAAAAGTCATTCTAGAAATAATGTTAATAACAGTGTATGGTATGGATTTACATTTGCTCTTTTGTTGCCTTGACAACATGATCCACTAATCAACAAAAAAGTGATTAAGATAAAAAAATTAGATCAGCCTGGATTCTTTCTGATCATTACCTGCATCACTTTGTAATAAAAACGTAATTCTTTTTCATAGGTGTGTTTTTGCACAGCCAACAAACAATCTAAAAGATTCATAATATACTATCATTTATAAAATTAACAGATTTTAATCGTGGAGCTGAATTCCCTTCATTTTTTCACAATGCTAAAGAGAAAGATAATGAGGTCCACAGTAAAAGTGATAATGTAACTCAAAAGCAGTTTAGGGAGAACAGAAGAAAAAGAAGGAAATCCCATCAGCGCATTACTTTTGTCAAAAAGTCAAGGTTGATGACACAGTCCCCACTTGTTAATGGGTATTTTGATTACAGGTCCTCAGAGAGGATAGAGTCCTCTTCATTAGGTCTGTGATAAAAATACTTTTGAATGAATTCGCTTGATACATGTCTGAGTTATGGTTCAGGACATGAAAAAATCGTAACAAAATGGTCGCACAGTGGCCATATTGGATCGCATCACAAAACAAATTGATGTGCATAGCTATGACATAGGTCAATGTCCTTGTACCAACTTTAAATAAAATCGGTTGAGATATGCCTGAGTTATGGCGCTGTACATGAAAAAATCGTAATAAAATGGCCGCCTGGCAGCCATATTGGATCATATCACAAAATAGATTGACGTGCATATGTATGACATAGGTCAATGCCTTGTACCAACTTTGAATAAAATCGGTTGAGATATGCCTGAGTTATGGCTCTGTACATGAAAAAATCGTAATAAATGGCCGCCTGGCGGCCATTTTGGATCGTATCACAAAACAAATTGACGTGCATATCTTATCTATGACATTGGTCGATGTCCTTGTACCAACTTTGAATAAAATCGGTTGGAACATGCCTGAGTTATGGCTCTGTACATGAAAAAATCGTAATAAAATGGCTGCCTGGCGGCCATATTGGATCGTATCACAAAACAAATTGACGTGCATCTGTATGACATATGAAGTAATCCTTGTACCAAGTTTGAATGAAATCGTTCCAGGCATCTCAGAGATATCTGCGTGAACGGACGGACGGACGGACATGACCAAACCTATAAGTCCCCCCGTCAAGGACCATAAGAAAATCTTTTCTGGGCCTGAACTCTAATACATAAACCATTGTATAAACTGCTTTCCCATTGTTGAGTGACAATGATGAAGATGGATGACAACAGATATTTGACACAAAAAAATCCTATAAATTTGAAATAATTGCTGCGCTGACTGGACTTATTGTTGTAGTGGTTGTTTTGTTTTCTGCTGGTTGGGACTTTTAAGGTTCCAGGGAGTGCGGGAATCTCAACTTGCAATTTGGAAAAAAGCCAAACTGGCTGGGGGTAGAATTCTGTTGCCTGCATGGGGTTGCATGGCATGAGAAATCATACCATGGACAGAAGGCGATGGAAAGCTTTGTAGTGGGAAGAGGCCAGTCAGGGATTTTGTATAGAAGGATAGTAAGCAACTTGGGAGATTTTTTGAGAAACTTTTGCCATTCCCAATTTTTATTCATTATTTTGTTAAAACTACCTCAGAATGATTCATTTGACACTTAAAAACACCATAGGTACACAACAGTTACAGAACAACAGGTGGTATAATAATGCATTGAAAAATTTGATACAAAAATTATTTCATTTGCTAAAGTCTCTCAGTACTGATTCGCTTTATACGTCTCCCGTAGAAGTCTGTGATTTATCACAGGGCATTAGTGTAGACCATTAATCACCAAATACTGTCAATTTTAGTAAAAGATCAAAGATTTACATGTCGGGGCAGACATTCACCACCTTAGCGGATCCGACACCAAGATGGCCATATATTTCCATTCCCAAGACTCTTTTATTCTAGAAATAAGAAACCATTCCCTCTGTTGTTCAGGATTGCCCGTATTGGGTTTATTGTAGATTGCTACGGTGACTCTAACGCCAACGGGTATCTCTCACGATAGATAAGGTCTCCATCGCTACCAACACGAACTCTGCAGTCGCATACTACACTAAGACTACAGCTATACATAGTAACATACCGTATAATAAATTGTCGATCAACAATATATATCGAACCCGTGATAGAAATTATAATACTTTACCGTAAAGCGTCTACTAAAATGCTTGAACCAAAGCGGGTCAGTCAAAATGCTTCTATTGTGACCACCGATTACACATACATCCTCTACCTCACAACGAGGAAACGTTGCTGCCCATCGTCCAACGCGTCACATGCTTAGCCTCAGACCGGTACCCGGAAGTTAGAGTGTGGGTTTCTGTTCGGGTCAACGCCAGCAGATTGTTTGTAAACAAAGTTGTCCTTTGCGCATGCCCGTATAATACTATTGTATTCAAAATGGCGCCTTGGTGAATACAGGCAGAGTCGGCTCACAACATAAAAAATTAGATCACTCGGTGAAATTGTTCAAGTTTGATGACCGAATTGAATTTTTATAGGTCAGGGAGACGTGCCGTAGTTGTTAGCAATGTTGGATTTGGAGGTTGTTCCAGAACGGTCTCTCGGAAACGAACAATGGGAATTCACTCTGGGTAAGTGTCAGCCGAAAAATTAGAAACAACGTCACAACCGTACCAATGATGACAACATAACTGCGACACAGATGATTTCTTCAACTTGAGTCGTCAGTGGTTAATACGATCTAACGGAAACACCAAATAGGGGCGGTGCGCAAACGTGACTACGCACATGACACTTGACAGGGGCCTACAATTTTCATCATCGTAGTCACACGTATTGATTGTTTACGTATTGAATTTAAATTAGTAGATACGGTAGTATGCAGTCATTGAATGAAGTAGAACTGCCACTAGGAAAAAATCTTAACTTGATCATTAGGTTCAATTATTTATACTTAATGTTAATGGCCAGATAGGTTCCAGGGTGTCTGGTCTGACCATGGAGGTACCAAAAGGTACCTCCATGGTCTGACCTAGTGTTAGACTTTTTTAACATGTATACAAACTGGGCGGCAGAACGCCTGGTGAAACGCGTCATATAGCAGTCTATGGTCCAGTTCTTAATTGTGTGTGTGTGTGTGAAAAAATCATGAACATGACTGTTTTCATTTGTAGTTACACACTCCCAATCTCGCTCAGGGTCTTCGACCCAATATAACAATTATCAATGATTCATGAAAACGCTTTTACATTGTAATCAGCCTTTTGGCATAAAGCTTGGCTATCAAAGTTTGAAAAATTCACATAATCTGTTATTCCATAACAAAAAGTGAGTTACATGTAGTCCACTTAATAGGAATATATTGTTTAGACATTCAATTTACCCCTATGTGTTTGCAAAGGCAACAACTGAGATATTCCTTTGCAATCAATATTTCAACAATTACGTGTACATTATTGTAGTTATTTTGGCATGGTGGGATGTTATGTGCTCATACTGTAACTTCATCTTGATATAACAAGAATGTTACTTTGCAGAAGAGCAAACACCCAGCAGCAATCAAGTAGCTTGGGTTAACAACAAGGTGCTGGGGAGAGTTACCAGTACCTGTTTTAGACATTTGCATGATAGCAGATTGCATCAAACACAACAGATGAGGCAAACATTTCTAAATTGAAGTGAAACCAGCTATTAATGTGAAGAATTACATGGTGTTATTAAATAAGCCTGAGCTACCCTTTTACATTACTTTACTAATACATCTGTACTTACAACGAATGTCAGCACTTCCATTTACAAAGTGATGCAATGATACCATTGACCTTGACATATGGATGTACGCCATTTTTTGTCAGGAAAATGCTGCTCCTCTGACGGGATGTTTATGTGATGCAAAACACTTATCAACATTTTGTTTCCCATCTCTGTGGATATTCTTTTTTGACTGATAAATGTCTATGTTAATCGTTTACATTGGTTTTGAGATAGGGCATATCATGAGAATTATACTGTGTCAATTTTTCCTAGAATGTTAATCAGTGCTTGTCTGAGGTAGTCTTCATGATACCTGATGCTAAATTACTTTTACACTGATCTTTGCTGCAATAGCACTGTCTTCATACAATGCAAGCCTCCAAAGCATGGTAAATCAGGTTGATATCAACAGTATGGAGGTTAGGTACTCGAGGGATGATAGTGACAATATTACAACTCCTGTCACCAGTCCGGGTCAGCTCCAAAATTGGAGACTCATTATGATAATGTATTCCGGCATTAAGCCAATCATCGACCAGATTACATCATTAATAAAGTACAGGTCACGCTGGGTCACAAATTACCCACCAAGTGTGATCGGCAGTTTTGGGCCGCTTATTAAGCCCCTGTCTTGTGAATTTCGACGAATTTCGACAGTCAACATAATCCACGTGTTCTGCAGAAGGTCATGTCAAACAAGGAGTCCGATTAGTGAACAAATATTCGAAATATTGACGATTCATTTCTACCCCAGTTTATCGATTTCGCTCAAGTACCGAGAATCATTTTGTGGATGTTCGTCATCTCTATTAGAAATACTGTTATAAAGGTTATTTGTGTAGGTACGCGTATAACATTTTGCAAGGAAGAAGAGCAATGTCAGAGCTTTAAAACAATACCTGTTTTGTAGTTGTCAAACGCAGACTAAAAATGGTACGATTTTGAAATGTGTTGACAGAGTGGCCACACAACTGTTCCCCATACGGTAGAATTTGTATCGCTGCCGTCACCGATACAAATGGGGTATTCTGAACAATCTGTGTAGGTACACGATTTATATTTCGCAGGACTTCAAGCCAGAGTCTAGGAATCACAGCGATATATGGGGTTTGGTTGTCTTAGCCAGAATAAAACTGGTACGCGCTTTTGAAATTGTGTTTTGACAGAGTGGCCACACAACTGTTCGACATTATGACAGAATACGGCGCGGGAGTTCGACACAGTATGGCGTACGTAACGAAGGACGCATGTGGAGGTTGCCAGGAAATACAATTTTTACTGATGGCGCGCTGGCCGCTGATTGGCTAATGAGAGTGGGGAAATATTATGGTATAGCGCTCCAATTTGGAGCTGACCCGGACTGGTCACTATCAATGAGTCAGCTGGTGTGTAATACTCTGGTATAAATGTTATACTTAAACCAGTTATAACACAGCCACTCAAATAAGTTACAAGTTTATGTGATGTCAGTGATGAGTACCTTGTGTTCTTACTCATGTCCTGAACAATGAAATACATTTGCCATGAGCTTGCCAAAAATTATATTTCTAAATGTAAGGGAGAAGCCAAACAGCTGTCCCAGTGTGGCATTTTAAATTAATCCAGTTTCTTAACCAAATCTGGTACAATTGTTTTTGGAGAAATGGAACTGAGTGTAAAAAAGACCATTTAATCATTACTGCCCTGATCCAGCACAATCTAATACAGTATAATAGGGCCGTTCAGAGTTTACGTCACTGTTCTCTCTTAATATGCAAAAATAAATATTTGTCCGCATTTTTAGATTACGCTTTTGAAAATTACGCATGCAAGAACGACAAAAATACATCTCAGTGGGCGACTGCTAGTGTAACAGTGAATACTAAAAAACATATTCACGACTCAGAGTACAAGCTGCAAAAACAGCCACGCATGCAACGTTGATAAAATTTGTCCGCATTTCAAGCTGCGTGTACGATGTCGCGCGCGTACAGCTATATTTAGTAACAAACCTGTAACCGTGAACAGCGCTATTGGGAATTTTCTTTGTTTCAGGCATGCCGTTTATGCAAGCTGTTAACATTCTCAAGAGACAATGCAGAATTATCAAGAATGTACAAGTTGTATATAGTGAATCTGTAAGTACTTTACATGTTACCATACATTCCTCACAAGTGCATGAACTTGTGTGAAACTGGTTCTTTTCTGTTGGTAAGGGATTGTCAATCATAAACGCTGACACACTGGAAATGTAATTCCGTAGTTTGGTGTTAATCCCCCCCCCCTCACAAAACAAAATTACTTAACGCAAAATTGGTTTCAGGGAAGTTGTATTCTGTATTCTTATTCTGTATGGAGAACTGGAATATCAACCTGGCTTTAGGGCACATGTTGTGTAAAATCTACACATGAATATAGATAAACAAACTTCAAACATTTACACTTTTTTCAACATACCAACAACTTCACAAGAGTGGTTCAACCACAGATAGGTGTATTTTCTTTGTGGTAGTACAAAACACGTTCAAACCACAGGAAGATAGTTCAGAAGTGGCAAACTCATTTTTCCTTACAAATGTATCAAAAAGTGTCAAAAAAGACATATTTCATAATTGTGCTACTGACAGATCACTACACAGGTGATGACTTTTAGCAATTTCATATGTTGCAATTAGTTTATAACACATTTGCTATGCTTTCATGGTCTTAAGTTTTCTTTATTTTTTGTTACGGCAGGATCCCTTACTGTAATTTTGATGCACCCTCACACCCTAAACTAGGCATTACTGTGATTTTACGACTTATCCAGACACCAAACTTGCTAATTACCCAGCAACTTCGCTGATGATATTGAGACTTTGATCAGTAATTACCAAAGCACTTTGGTAATTCACCTCAAACTTGATACTTGATCTAGCTGCAGTAACTCCATGGGTGACAAAGTGTAAACACAGACGCCGACATCTCAGTGCATACAGTGATAGCATAAACCAATTTTAGACATGAGTTTGCACTCAACGTTTTCAACAGTGTACCCATACAAAAAATTGCTGAACAAAGTGATGAAAATGGCACAGGACAAATACAACTTGCATTGCAGTAAACCTGCCCACTGCACCAAAAAGATCTCTGTAACTTCAATGGACATCATGTCTGATTGAACAGTCCTACTTAAATACTTTTTCCGCTCAATTCGTGCTGATTTAGGCACAATTATTGAACACCACTCAAACTTTCAATCACTTTCCTAAATCGACTTACACCTGAAGAAATTGTAAAGGAAGCTAGAATACAGAAAAGATTTTCAATCTCTCTATCTTCATGAACGGGCATTCCTCGATCACATTTATGCTGATAGACAACCATTGCCAAAAGGCAGCAAAACTCAGCAACGATTCCGAGCTAAACTTACACAGTATTTCATATCCCTGCATCAAATGAAATTTGTGACATTTGGTAAAATTTTCACATGAATCATATCTTGACATAAAAAAAGTGAAACAAAGACGCCTTGTACTTTGCCGATCAACAGCACAGTGTGAACTGTGAAGTGGCATCTGCATTGCCTGCACGTAAAAGCAACTCAGCGTACCTCAGTATCAAATGGTCTGCATCTTATGAAAACAACAACTGGCAGTGAAAGTTGTAATAGTCACCGGTAAAAACTCTTCGCAGATGAAAGGATAATTGCTTCAAATGAATGAAACTGCAGGTTTTAGAGGAGGAAAACCAATGGCGGATGCGTGGAGTGGGACTATTCTATTTAGGTGACAGAGACGGAGGGTCATAGGATTATAAATAAACTGGATAATGTAGGATTTTCCTCACAATGCTGTAACAGGAATTCCAATGTCAGCTTGTTTTAACGTTAGTAATAGTTTTTCTGCTCTGAGAAGTAATTTAACAAACTCTAACGACCCATTATACTCTCCTTACCTCTCCATAGTTGAGTTTTACATTTATCACGGATGAACAGCACACATGTACATATGTTGGTTTTACTGAGGAATGCTGTTCAGTGGAATGCCAACCCCTGGTCACAAATTAGTTTATGGCACTAGTATGATACTTATCAGTGACTTTGTATACACATTGTGTACCCCATGGAGCACTCATGCAGCCAGATCAAGTATCAAGTTTGAGGTGAATTACCAAAGTGCTTTGGTAATTACCGATCAAAGTCTCAATATCATCAGCGAAGTTGCTGGGTAATTAGCAAGTTTGGTGTCCGGATAAGTCGTAAAACCAGGCATTAAGTTTCTAGAGCATCAGCTTTTATGATTGATGGCCCTTATGTAAGCAGCATTTTTCATTGTACAATTCTACATGCTTCATAGGTACATATACATGTTATTGTATAAACAAAGCTGATGTTATCACAAAATTTCAGATACCACACATGCAGATTATACATATAGTACAATAGTTGTTCATTAATTTCCTAGTCTATGAAGGTCTTTGTTGTTGTGTGAGTTGAGAATGGATGTGCATATTTTGTGACTCATTCAGCCCATGAGCTATACTCAAGAGTCACCTATGTTGTCTTATCTGGAAATGGTCATTGTTGCATTTTTTTCGAGAGCCTATTGTTCAAGTCTTATCAGTTTGCTTTCCTGTCAACTATTGTTTTGTGGAGATGAATTATTACTATTGAATAAATATTGTGTCAATGTTTCAAACTTTACTTGAAGAAACTGTAGTTCAAAATGCATTGACACAGGTTAATGAGTTGTTCTGTGATAGTCTATACAGACATTACATCCAAGTACTGTTACACAAAGGCTTTGAATTTAAGCCTATCAGAGCAATACATCAAACCATAGAAGACTGTAAGAATATATGAGAGACAGACTATGTGTACATTCTGTTCAAGTCCAGGAAATCTTTGCACATGTGCTTATGTCCTGTAAGATGAAGTACTGGAAACAAGGATTAATGTTAGCTACTAGTATATGTCATCCAGGAATGACCGGACAAAAATAGACTGATAAATATGTATACAACAGGATGTGAAGAAAGAGGAAGTTATCGAGCTGTGTTTTCATACTGGCATTTAGGTTACGGTTCAATAGATTGAGGGAGTACTAACAGAACTTGTTTATCAGACATTTGCAATAACTGCAGTGAACATTGTAAATAATGGTGGTAGGAAAATGTTCATGAAAGTGTTTACACATGTAGGATAGGTACTGCCACTTGGAAACACCTTGCCTGACATTTTACACCAATTTCCACTATATTTTGTCAATATCCAGCATTGTCACTAGTTATCAGTTACAGTGTGATGCCTTTATGAAAATTCTTCAAAACTGATATTGAAATATAATATGATTTGTGATGAGAACTTTCATGCTGCTGTATCAGAATCAGATAACTTCCATTATTATTTGCCTACTCTCTCACTCCCTCCACTTCTTGTTTCTTGTTTCCGGTCAACTTGTATTGTCACAACAGGTCTTTGAAATTCTTGAATTTACTTTCTTTTCTTGGATGTGCAGTATATTTCATGGAATTACACTCCAAGAGTGGGTTGTCTGATTAATAAGTTACTCAGAAATGTTACATTAACAAAACGAAGACAGTCTCCATTTCATTGCACTTCTCACAGTCTGCATGATCTCTACAGTGAACTTTGATTTAATCACAGGAGTTTAACTGGCATTGAAACCTTTGATATTTGGGAATTGCATTCTGTTACAATACCGCTATACCATCTTTTTGCATCTGTGATAGACAATAACTGAAATATTCTAGTCAACATCTTCACAACTTGCATACAATGTACAAACCATGATAGACTCTCACAGAGACTCTTTGCTGTGCTCTACAATGATTAAAATAAATCATGTGCACAGTGCTTTGCATATCCCTGCATCAAATGTGATCATGAAAGATTTTGAATTTTGTAATGATTACACAAAGATCAACTCTGAAAAACCTAGGTATGATGATGATTTAAGGGCCTGATTTGTATCCCTGTAATAAACATTTGGACAGTTTAATGATGAGCTAATGTTAACAGCAAATTATTTAACATTGTTCATTTGTTTGTATCTTGCATGGATTAATGATGTCTGGTAAAGGGTACACCTCTGGGAAATGTCATTCTTTGTACAATTGACAGACGTATTGGTTTATGGCAAGGATCATCACATTTTATCCTGAATGATGTATTGGTTTATGGCAAGGATCATCACATTTTATCCTGAATGATAAAGGGTCAATAACTGTAACTTTTGATAATATTTTCTGTGTTGTTGTGAAAATGCAGCAATGCTTCACACAGTATTTACACTTTACAGATGTCATTATAATACTTGAAATTTTGTAATATATATGTCAAATGTGTCATGCTATAGGCAAAAATGAATTTGGATAATGACATATGTAAATAATACCCAATTCGTTTTGGGAATTGTGAAGTGGCTGTCCGTGTATAGTGAGAAGACATTTGACTGATGTGGGCCAGACTGGAGAGTAACACTTATGTGTCTAGATATCATGTGACCCTTTGGGATCTGTACATTTTCCAGATATTCAACAGGATGCACAGTCAATCTGCTTTTTAGTACATGTATAATTTGTAAAAAGTCAAAAAGACTGACTGCATAGATACTTTAACTTTTTGTTTTGTGGTGATTAGTTTCATTTCAATTTGCTGAATATTTCAAAACTAGAACAACTCCTTGATGTGCACTGTCTTATACACACTCACACAAACGCACATCAGTGCACACACATACATACACACACACACACACACACATACACACACACATTATGCACACACAGGAGCACACATTTTTCGTATCTACAGCTACAATTGTACAATAAAGTGAGGAGTCATCATGTCAAGCACAATAGTTGGAGGGACTATTTGTCAAGACATAGTCAATCCATCACATGTTGTCTGGACCTTATCAGATGCAGTCATGCAAGATGACCAAAATTCAAAAGGTCACATGTGATAGTGTTGGACCATTTCCTGACATATCACCTGTGTAGCTTACCCAGACATTCTATCATCATTTCATACTATGAATGTGAATTTTGTGAATGGACATCAGATTGTCAGATTTTATTTTCAAAAGTATAATTTTAATATAAACAATAATATGTATAAACTTTCTGATTGGCTGTTTTGATACTTGCTAAGTTTAAACTACAGATATACCATTCACTTGTTTTGCAACCTATCAAAATTAAGTAATTACACAAAGATCATACACTCTGAGAAAATTTTACAATGGATGTGCAGTCCTGTGTACCAGAATTTTATGCCTCATCTTTGTGAAGATTTATCTCACACAACAAGGCTATATTATTTAATGTTCTGTGGAAGGCTGTACTGCCATGTATTACAAGGTTTGCCATAGATTTGCTTTGACAAGAAAGGAAAATAAAAAACTCAGTGGACAGTTACAAAACTGAAAATACAGTGTACTTGCACTGGAATTATAACTAATTCATGACGTGAATTGTGATGTTTTGTTGTCTGTAAAATTGAATGAACAAAACAGTCAATGATGACATATATGATTAATATCAATACATGGGTAAATTGAAATATAGGGAAAAGCTTCTCACAGACAGAAAAGAAAATTCTATGACATTAACAAATTTGATAATTTTTAATGCAGATATTGTTGAATATGTCCTCTGAATTGCAGATATCAGAAAAGTGAAATAATAGAGTAATAATTACACAGATTCAAATAATTGAAAATGCAACATGCCATTGTGTGAATAATATTGTTATTAATATAAAGAAGATACATGTATACATGAATAACTGAAACCATTACATGGTGAAATATACTACATGAACATCAACAGCACCAGATCACCATTCTTCTGACCATGTAAATACCATACGGTATTTTCTATTTTCAGCCGTGAAAGTAGAAATTTTATTGATGTCAGACAAATTACACATACCACATATAGTAATTTTATCAGGAGTGAGAATGAAAGATGATATATAACAACAAACTGAATCGTTGAAGTATTATAAATATTGATAAAATTGTGTATATTTAACATGTACATACATGTATGTGTATATGTTTATTTGTCATATTCAGCCTAGATATTTTTCCATAAATTAAGTAGACTTTTCATACTGGTACAAAACTGTTATAGGCTATACAAATTTAAAAAGAGGTAGTCCAATGTTTGATTGTTGTTCATCTACATTAATTGAGTGCATACATGTATACTGTATGATATGTAAATAAGTGTTGTCAGGCTGTGTTTGTTCAACAAGTTGACATGTAAACATTTGTCAGGTCTGAGGTCAAGTGGCATTCAATAAGAACAATTCATGAAGCTCTTCATGCCAGTATTACTAATTTACAGTATAGAAATGTCTTGTACAGTGCACCTCAAAGAAGTTGCTACACTACAGTATATGTAAAATGATGACTTGTCTGAATACTCTTGATTCCAGAAAGAAATAAATATATCCACAAAACTATTTCCAATGCTACTTTCTGTTAAATTTTTACTGTCAATTTGAAATTCATAAAATATACAAATGCCAATGACATCTACATATACATATACCATACATTTATTTATTGATTTTGTCTTGTTTATTCCAACAGACACCTTTATCTGTGGATATAGTTCTTAATTTATCTCAGGATGGTATCAGGCTATTATTTGATCCTGTTGTACAAAGACTTAAAGTAAGTAGTCTTCAACATTTTAGAACTCCCAAATCATCAATAGTGAACACATTTCTTCTGATATATTGGATGCACTTTTATGAAGTACAGTGTGGGTCACTGTTGCCTGCTTTCCTGTTTAACCTGGAGCAAAAGTCTTTCTCCCTTCAGATTCCACTCCAACATCAGTCACTCTTATTTCATCAACTTTGATTCTTTGATTTTCACAAGTGAAATTGACTGGAAAATAATGCCTAGTAATGGAGGAATGGTATGATTCTTTGACATGGATGATAACATGCATATCTGTGTCAGTAAACAATATTTTACCTCAAAGTCTTCATCATTGCTGAGTGATATAGACATGTACAATCCAGACATACATTTGGATAGATTTCATTCCTAGTCTATTACTCAACTGAAAATGAGAATACTCACATTTTCAAAATCTTGGCATGACCATTTAACCCTTTTCCTGCCGAGCGCCCCTGTCCGTTATCCTGCCAAGTCGGTCAAAACCGGCCCCCTTTTCCGTGTCTACAGAAGATAGGCTCTCCTGCACGCTTTCCTGCCAGGCATTTGGCGGGAAAATACCGCATTTTTGGGGTACGATTACCGACCATATACGTGTTAGACTTCAAAAATTTTTGCATGCCCGTATAGAGGGGCAACCGCTGATGAGGTTGTGTCCAGAAAATGACGAGGTCACGGGCGTTGTTTGCCCCGGGGGACGTGCACTTTTATGCCCTTTTCTAGCTTACTTTCGCGGAAGTAAAGCTCGTTCGCCGGCACGCACGGCCACACGGGGAAACGTCACCTCTCTCGTGGGTTAGTAGAAGACCCAGGGGTTAGTGCTATGGGTGCGGCAGCACCCTCAAACCTGTCCTGTTTCCCCTGGGTTGTGTCACTTGGCCACGTACTTTGAACGACTTGGAAGAGTCGCACAGTGCAGTCTGCTTTGACGTAGTGTCAACGACATAGTTCCGCCATTGAAGGAAGGCGTGTACGTAGTTTGGCCAGTTCAGTGAACACTTAGCTCGTTAGTGTTACCGTTTCCTAACAGGTTAGTTGTGCAGTTGTTACTAAGGTGCAGTTTTGTACCACCTTAGCTCTGGACAGTGCAACTGCTCTATGCACTAACCCCAACGACAGATGGTTGGTACAACGTCTACGTCGCACGAGCACAGCCTCCGTTGGGCTGTGCCCCTCCCACGTGATACAACGCACGTTCATCCATTACTATAGCGTCCTTACGGATCTGCCAAAAACGAAAGTGGGGGTAAAAAACAAAACAAACGAAAATATGCGATCATAGATAGTATTTTATTCGGGAATAATTTACATTATGCCGAACAATAAATCTTGGAGTCTGTCTCGACGTCCGAGTGCATGGTCCGTGTTTCAAAAATTACAATCGGGGTGGCAGATCCGTGTTTCAAAAATTATAATAGGGGGAATTGTACAAAATAATCCGTCTAAACAAAACAAACGAAAATATGCGATCCATAGATAGTATTTTATTCGGGAATAATTTACATTATGCCGAATAATAAATCTCAGAGTCTGTCTCGACGTCCGAGTGCATGGTCCGTGTTACAAAGATTACAATCGGGGGATTGTACAAAATAATCCGTGTTTCAATTTACAATCAGCGGGATCGTAAAGCACAAACAAACGGCACAACCGTGCTCAAAATGTGATCATGGTCCGTGTTAAGAATACAGTCAAGCCACTGTTAGGCGAAGCTGTCCCCTGTCCGTTATTTACGTCGGGTTCTCTTGCTGATGGGTGTCGTCGGGGCTGTGTGAGTAGAGGTCTGCACGCCAATGCTCCTCTTACCTCGTAGCATCATGCGATGATGAAAAGCCGCAAAACACTCGCCCTCGTGAAGATGAACCCCGCACAGACTACATCCTTTGGACGTCTCAGACAGTCGTCCGCTCGCAGTGGTCTTACCCTCTCTGCTGCATACTTTACAGCATTTCTGCCGCCCCTCCAAACGGCTGACAACGTGCATCGGCTGATTTTGTGGATTGATGTACGAGGCAAGAGAAACAGTGGCCTCGACCTCTCTCACACTGGGCTGCGATCGCCCACAATAACCGCCAATGAGTTGTTTCCCGACACGCAGATGAAACATCTTATGGGTCAGCTTACTATCAGGGTGTACATGCTTGAAGCATATATATGCATTTACCAGGGCAACATCAATCAGGTAACATGCCAGATATGTCCACCATCTGTGGTTCTTGCGCCCAGTGTGAAAGTACTTGCGCTTCTGGTTGGCTCGGTCGACGCCTCCCATGTCCATGACGGCGATAATTATACAGCGACAGAGGCACTTGTCGCCGCTCGTCTCCCTCCCCCACTGGCACGCACTCCAAGGGTGGATAGACCGTATTCAGATCAGCACCTGAGCGTTACTATCCTGATAAGCAGTGATGTTAAGACGAGAGTCCGTTCTGGTCGTGGCTTTCATATCCCCAACAGACAGAGGAAGGCGCTTCCTCTTACCCGGCGGAATTAATTGAGGGGGCATGGTGCGACGATTACGGCGTTAAAACTCCCGACCATGTAGATCCCGGTCTCCATCAGCTCTCTAGCAGTAACGACCGTGCTAAACAGGCTATCACAGAATAGGCTGTGATTATATCCACAGAATGGCTGGACCAGCTCCATCGTAATTCTTTCACCACACCTCGCTCCTGCCGTCTCCCATCAGTCCGATCCCGAAATTTCACACCTAGGTACGGTGCAAAGTTAGCGATGTATGCAGTGGTGGAGTCGCACAGCTGCCATATCTTGAAACCGTCTCGATCAGGCTTATGCGGTAATCTCTGCTTAAATTTAGAACGGCCCTTAAATCGCACCATGCCCTCGTCGATGGAGATCTCTCTACCCATCTTATAATTATTTACGCACCGGTCAACTATGGACTCCATCCATGGATTGATTTTATACAGGGGATCCTCCTGACACCGACGTCGGCGGCGTGCCTCATCAGGATCACGACGTGGATCGTTCTCTGGGTCTGCCAGATGAAAGTATCACATAAGCTGCTGAAAGCGACTGCGGGTAATCACAGTAGAAATACCCTGGTTTCTCAGAAAGGGATCGCTAGACCAATAATCCTCCACTGATGATTTACGGTCGACACCCATACAGACTAAGACGCCAATGAACGCCTGCCCTCTCGGTAGTCAGCGTTACGCCAGTATTTATCTATTTTCCTAGCGATATATCGCTGGTGGAATTGGCGTATTTATTAGTCTCCTCCTTGGCCAATCTGATCAGTGTAGCTGGAATAAACTTAAAAAAGTAATCGAGCTCACGGGAGTGGCTGGGCAAGGTGAAAGTCGGTCCTCTCTCATGGTCAAAATCGGTCTCCTCAAATATATTAGCATCGGTAGTCTCCGACATACGCCAGACAGGAGGGGTGTCGTCCTCCGCCAACACAGCAGCAACGTCATCATCGTCGTCAGAGCTTGCCTCACCTACATACTGCCTGTCATAAAAGTCATCGTCCTTTGCCGCATCCTCGTCAACCTCCGAGTTGGACTCAGCGGTGATATCACCGTCGTCTGGGCGTCTGGTCCTGAACTCGCCCGTAGCGG
Source organism: Ptychodera flava (assembly GCF_041260155.1). Classification (NCBI taxonomy): domain Eukaryota; kingdom Metazoa; phylum Hemichordata; class Enteropneusta; family Ptychoderidae; genus Ptychodera; species Ptychodera flava. The sequence goes on along the minus strand of NC_091940.1, from coordinate 3,642,999 downwards.
CATCAAGGATCATATCTGGCTCAAAATCAGGTGGGCTATCCTGATAACGAACCCTCCGCACTATCTTTTTCGGCGGGGACATCGCAGCACACGAAACTATGGCAGGAGCGGGCTCGGCAGCCTCTGCTGATGACGAGGACTCAAGCTCTTTCGCACTGGGCACAGGAACCTCTCCTGACGCAGGATGAGGGCTCATAGTAGCAACAGGTGGTGTCTCTCCCGGAGCAGCCGGGGGAGAACCAATGGCATCAGCCGTCTCGTTACTCACTGTCTCACTAGCAGCAGCAGACGTAGTCTGTGCAGGTGAAGTATCTCCCACAAGAGCAGATGTAGTCTCTGCAGGTGAAGTAGTCTCTCCCGGAGCAGCCGGGTGAGAACCACTGGCGACCGGTGACCCGTCATCATCCTCATCGGCAGAACGATCGCTCTTACGTTTACGCTTACCACTGGGTTTTTCAGCCGGAGATGGCTTCGCCTTACGGGAGCGTTTCTTGCCCGACTTCTTAGAACGTTTACTAGGGACATCACAACGATCGCTACCACTACCGCCCGGAGACTCTGCATCTTTGAGCTTCAGTCGTCTGCTCGCCTTCAGAAAACTTTGCGGTCCGTCAAGCTCATGTCTGGAACAGTGTCGACAGACTAGCAGGTCCCTCCCTTTTAAAGCCACAGGGAAACAAAGCCCTGGACATGATTGGACGCAGGGGTGTTAATATATGCATCCACCTGTTATTATAATGGACCTACGGCAATCAGTCCACCAACCGGCGCTGACATTCCTACCCGTCATGTAAATTGCCTGTCCGCACCATTTGATATGCTAATAATACTCATTTGCGATGCAAATCCCTCGAGCACTTAGCATAACATAGTCAATGTCATTAGCATCTCAACTTGACATTCCGTCCAGCTGGGTACGTGGCATGCGCACCTGCCACCCAAGGACGTTGGCCCAAGCCCATGTTTAGTACGGGTGGGAAACCCGTATCTTTAACCTCATGTCCCTTCTAAGTACACCTGCGCAGGGCGTATTGTCATCCAAGTCGGTGACAAGCCAACCCGACAGATCGTCCATTAAGCAGTAATGGACTGGCCGTCTCGTTCTTGTACGGCAACTGACAGTGCTTCAGCGGCTTGTTTAGGTCATAACCGTCGCCTGCCGAGCGGCTTACCCAACTAAGGCGGTCAAAGATGAAGGATGCCAAAATTGTCAACGGCTGTCTCGGCCTCGTCCGTTGGGCAAACATGGCTCCTTCAAATAACGTGGCCAGCACGTCTACGTCATCAGCGGTGATGACGACCCGTCATTGACGCCTGAGTGCTTAAAACTCGGAATATACCGACAGGTACCTCTACCTGAGTCGGTCATACTACGGTATAAACCAAACACAGGTCTGCCAACTCCCGTTAGACTCGGCCGTTAGCCGAACTTCACAGGGACAAATAGGCGTAACAAGTCGGTGAACAACGGTTCACGCACCTAACCGCAGCCGCCAAGTCGGTGAACAATGGTATCAAATTTTGAGGCCATGTTCCTGAATGGCAAGGCTGAGGCGGTGTGTTTCGTTGCACGGCTTGAACGTCTAGAGCCAAGTGCAGCGACAACGTCCGACATCTGAGTGGGTAGTCTTTTCGAGAAGGTAACAAGTCGGTTAAAAGCGATGGTTACCCTTCACAAATGTCGCTCAAGTCCGTTCGGATCAGTTCCATGTCAGGGACTAATCAAGCCGAGTCCGTCAAATCCGTCCGCACTTCCCGTCAATCAGGACCAAGTCCGTGATTTTCGTCTCGCACCATTGGCAAAAAATTGCACCGCCAGCTGAGGCGGTCTTAGGCGGTTGCCTTACAGATTAGCGTTGCCGAGACGGTCAATTTCGGCCGCAATCTATGTAGTGCCTCAGAGCCAAGTTAACCCAAACTCCGCTAGAATACGTCAACGTGCTAACCTGCCAAGTACGCTACTCGTCCCCCCAAAAAAAACCAGTCCCCCACCGGGGTGGGGGACTGGCTGGGTAGCTTCCGCACCTTTCCCTGTCGTTGGACTCTCTGTGAACCCATTTCGAGAGCAAACGCCGTTCCTCGCCCAAAACCTGTCCTCGAACGACCCCTAGCGCGAGCAAGGGTTTGCTACACGTAGTTCCGTCGACTAGGCAGGAAAGGGGGTACCAAAAAGTAGCCCGATTTCCACCGCCTTGGCAGGATAACGGCCGTGGCTGCTCAGATTCTAGCTACACCGAATTTCAAGCGGATTTTCACCGACTTGGCAGGAAAAGGGTTAATAGATCATCTTTGAGCAAGGCTGTTTACTCTGTCAATTTCTATCTTTCAAGAAATGACAAAAAGTGTGTCAAATACAACGGTATTTCAGGTAATGTGTTGTTATAAAACATCAGAAGGTTAAAGCTGGCTTTACTTACACCCTAGCATATTTACTGTGGGAAGTGTACATGTACATGTACGCAGAGTCATTTGAATAGAGGTAAAATAAATATCTATCATCACAATAATGACTTTAGGTGTGAATTTTTGACTCAAGTGGGAACTCATTATCATTGCTATAACCTCTATATGAAATGATAAACTGCCAATATTTTTAGATGTCTTCAACTTTCAGTGACATGCAAAATGTAAGCTTTAAGATTATGAAAAATGCAGTGTGTGGACTACATAGGAAGACACTTAAAATAATATTCATGGTTGAATGATCAAAAATTGTCAACTTCTGTTATTTTTAATGTTATGAAAATCGTCGTGCATAGCTTTGACAAGTATGATACTCTGAATGCATACTCCTACAGAATGGTAAAAGGATATCAAGTTCTTATCAGTGGATATTTTTACTGTCTCATCAGATTCCATACAGTAAGCATCAAGTTTTACTTGTATTTTCTTCATCTTATTTTCATTTCATAGATTATTGAAGTTTATAATCTCAAGAAAGTGAAACTAAAATATTGGTAAGTATATTTTTCTGTATCTTTTGGTCTGAGGAGCACGGATTTTTTCCCACTTTAGCTTATCACAACATTTAATATTTGCGTAAGTCATTTATGGATTGAGTAGATGATAAACTGAAGTGTTGATCTCTATCTTAATGATACATGACACAGGTTAAGAAATTCTACTATAATGATGTCCAGATAGTTTAATGGCAGACATCCTGTGCAGTACTAGGTTATTGATAAAATTGATGGGATCATGTTTGATAATTTATTTAGAAGCAGTATACACACACATTGGTAATATTCAAGGAATTTTACTACTGTACTAGGCACACAGCTAAATTGACATCCAATTCATACACCTTATTTTCACGTTTACTGTGAGTGTGTTTTGACTTCTATCGTTTCATTGCGGCCACCTAGGTATCTCAATATACCATGATGTAGTATCATAAGTGATGGCATTAGCAAGCTGATGACAAAAACAGTCTGTGTCAGTTTCATATAAGTAGGCTGTAATGGACCTACAGTGTGGCTTTAATGACATACTTATCATTAGTACAACCATATGTCAGTGTAAGGCCTTGAAGAATTTATAGGGCAGGATTTAATGACACTACTGTATCAGATAAAGTGTGTGAGTGACAGGATAAGATGACTTTTCAATGTTGAAATGTTTTCACGTCAGTGCAGTGACAGCATGTAGCCATCCAGACACTTGCTAGGTCCTCCAAGTGAACAAGACACCAATTAAACTCCTACAGCTTTTGAAGCGTATTTGAATATTTGAACCCTATAACATGGTGTACGGTAAAATTTTGCTCTCATCGCTGAGGATGTGAGAGTATGAGACTTCTAAAGAAATGAATGTCATAGTTGATATCAGACATTTTGGTTCAGTTTTGAAAATCATTAATACAGCATCACTTGTGAAATTTCTTTGTACACCATCCCATGATGAAAACATCATCACATTAGAATAGATGTAAGTTTTAAGGATTATAGTTACTGTGATCCTTTCTAACATAATCAAAACTAATGTGTTAAACAGTGATAATTTATCTAATCTGCATGTAGAATGTGTGCAGAATATAAATCCTTGCTAAATGATTATCTTTGGTGTCAAAATAACTTTTCTTTGTTTGGTTGTGTGAGAGAACATTAAGTACCTGTTAATTTACAAGTTTGACAAAGATTTTTTGTTGTATATTCTGAACTGGGATGAATTGGAGTATTTTTAAATGCTTTCCTACTTTACTTTGAGCAGGTAATGGCATTTAGATATTAAGGTGGTGTATTTGTGTTGACAGAATTCTAACGGTATGACTTGTTTTATTTGCAGTGGTGTACATTTTAATTCACCTCAAGTGATACCTACCATAGAACAAATAGACCAATCATTTGGAGCAACACATCCTGGTATCTATGACTCAGCACATCAACTTTTCATTCTTAACTTCCGAGGACTCTCCTTTTCGTTCCCCATTGATTCCAAATTTGAGGTAAGTACTCCAAATCAATCTATCAATTAAAGGGACATAAGCTGTACCTTGTGGCAAGTTTTTCAGTATTCCGTGTCTGACCCAAATCCGTTTGTCATGCTGAAATTTTGAGCATTCTTTTTGTCAGCACACCTTGTATGTGTATAGTGATCATTGTTCATTGTTTACAAATAAATTCTAGTCCGGACTTGAATACAATTTTCAACAATAACAATGTAGATTATACTCATATAGGTTGTGTTGATATGCTAAATACTTGGCATTAATCTACAGTTCAGAGATTCAATGCAGAAAGTGTAGGGAAACCACAAAGCAAAAGTTCTGAAAAAATAGCCGAAAGATACAGCTTATGGAGCTTTAACCAAAGGTGCAGTGATATATGTGACAAGTGTAAAACTGTTGTATATATTTCAACCACTGGTGATTCCACTGTTGTCAAAATCAAATTATATTAAACAGGATAATGTATGGAATGTATGTTTAGATGATTACTCTATTATACACAGTCATCATGCAACGTAAACTTGTTCATAGTATGACACTGACAGTAAAATAAATGCGAATAATATTACAATGATATTTATGCTTTGTTGTGGTTTGTCTTAAACGTATCGTAGCAATCTCTTTTCAAATGTTTTAAAGATTACTGGTAAGAGAAGCAATGTCATACTATGCTCTCTTGAAAGAAGGAAAGCATTAACTTTTGGTAAATTTTCATTATTTTTCTTCAATAAAATAAACATATTTCTTCTGTTTCCTTAAGTATTGTGAAAGATAATGAATTAACCTACTAACAGAATGCATTATTTACAATATGCATCATAAAGACCAATAGCTTGTAGTCAGTAATAACATTTTAGATGGGTCTTCTGCTCCATAGTTTATTTACACCCAACCCGACTTGTACAAAGAACACTGAAAGTAAACTGTGTTGACTTTGTCTCATGTCTGGCACAGCACAAATGACACTCATTCTAAGACAACACAGAAACAGGCAGTATCAAGGTCATACCCTCTAAATATCCGTCAAATGTTATAACTAGTCATAATCATCCTTTCCTGATGTAAAACTGCATTATCAGCTAAACTGAAACCATAGACATTTGTTATGTAGAATCTACCCAAATATAGGAAGTATGGAAATATTGAAGTGAAACTTCTTTCTTAATGACTTCACATTGGTAGATTATTTCTTACGGGTGTATACCCATGTAACTCACCAAATGTATTTGTTTTTGTTCATTACAGCCTCATTACACGCATGGCTATCTAAGTTCACTGCAGTTTCCTAATGGTGCCTCACCAGTAGTATCACGTATGTGTATATACACTGGGAATAGTTTAGCTGACACAAAGTAAGTATTTTTTCCCTCTCAACCAGTATTTGTTATGGATTTTATGGGGCATTTTGGTTTGCACATATAAAACATTACTTCTTCCTGAAGTTGTAAGCATCGTAAATTTTAAAGACTACACGTACTACAAATGTAAGATACCTGTAAAGGGCCAATAAAATAGTCTTTCTCCCAGACCAGTGCCAGAAAGGCAAAAAAATCTAGTTGTAAATAATCTTGTGAAACAGATGAGTAGCCTCACTTTCACTATAGTAATTATTACATAGAATACTACAAAGAATAGTAGAAGTGAACTGTGAAAAATTGGCTGTGCTCATTAAAAAGAAAGATGTGTGTACTCATGTTATTTATTGATAAAGATATTTGCAGGGAATAGGTTGTGGTTGTGATTGTATGCATATGATAGAAGAGATATCTCCATGCTGTCTGTAGATGTGTGCATATACAGCTATGAAGACTTACATCTTTCAGTTCCAGTTCCTCACAGGTTTCAACCCTAAAAAATTGACCATTTGCCATTTCAATGTGCTATCAGATATCTTCACAACCTAGATATGTTACATTCAGTGAAGTATGGGGATAATGCAAATGTCAACTAAGCAAAAATAGAATATGAAAATTGAGTACGTCTGCCTGTCTGTTTGACAATTGTATCCTGGGAAAAAACACAACATATTTTTTGTATTTTTTGTTTTCTAAATCTAATACAGAGGCACAAGAAAAAGCACAAAATGAAGACAAACACAATAGTTATTATGTGATACATCATGTGTTTGTGCAAACCCAAATGACCGTAGCTTTCAAATTTTCATGGTAATTTCAAATGCTTATTAGGCATGGTCCGTTCATTAAATTGACTTCGATTTTCATAGCTTTATTTGAATTTATTATCGACCCTTTGGAAAATGTTCAAGTAGCTCTGGAAAACTTATATTTTCCCAAGATAACAAATATGAACTGAAATTCAGTGTACAGTATTTGCTGAATTCAATCATTTGATACAGCATGAAACATGAGACAGTCTTTTCTCTATCAATATATTATTATGTTATTATGCTTGAAAAGTACATAAAAATGCAGGTACCAATATGCTTCATGCATTCAAACACTGTTATAAATTTAAGATAGTGTTACTAATCTAATTGCTGAGGCTAAGCAGTGTGTTTCAGTGTTTCCATGCCATCATTTATGATCTATGTCCAGAAAAACACAAAACCTGCAATGCTGCAACCCTTCAAGAATTCATATTTTACTTCTCTTGATCAATTACATCATTGGTTAGGTTATCTAATTTACCATAATGTGAGACCTCCCTAACTCTTCCAAAGTTGTTCTACACAAAGTGAAAAGGAGGTAGTATTTTTGATTTTATATTATTGATACCGTCTTAGCTAAAGTTATAAATTAGTGAGTATCATAAATTCATCTAGTAATTAATATTCAAACAACTGCAGAAGCTGTGATATGAATGTCTTTGAAACAGTTTATATCAAGAGCTGTAACCTTTTGTTAAATATTGGAATAATGTGCTTTGTCTTTTTCTTGCAGACCACCACCTATGCCTTTGAGCTGTTTCCATGGCAATGTATATACTGATTCAGTAGTGGTTTTGTTTGACAATGATATTCCAGCAGGACTGAAATTCATTCTTACTACAGAAGGTACTATCACAACAATTTTATATCAGTACATGTGTGTTTCTGTGTGTGAGAGAGGGGTGAAGGGGATTGTTGTCATGTAAAAGTGAGCATTAGAGATTGTTGCCGCGGAGACAAGATTGTCACCATGAAGACAACTGTGACAAGATTGTCACCATTAAGTACACCAAATAGCTAGCACCAATTTGTCTTCTTTATTTGAATTAATTTTTAACAAAGATACTCATGAAAAGACAAACTGAAATTGATATTGAGTAACACAGTCATAAACAAACCATACCAACCTACATGATTGATTATCTTTGGTCTGGCCATTGTTCAATGAGTACTTCATAGGAACAGAATCTGTGCAACACTTTTCATTCCATTTACCCTTGTAAAAGCTTTTGATGTACCCAAGTATTTGTGAAAATAACAATGTTTAATCACAAATGATTGAAATGCTTTGCGCTTCCTCGTGTAATAGATTGTAGTGATTTTGCTAAGGTTTTGAAAGATAGATAATGGCTTTTGGAACTCCCAGCTGTACCTTTTATGTTGTAACTCAATAGGATTACATTGATATTCTGAGAGGAACAGTGGATAATGTGCTGGGGTAACACCCTTAAAAATGGCTGGGATCAAACTTTGATACTATACAGAGAAAAATCATTTTATCTTTGACAGAAACAGGTATTCTGGATTGAAGACACATCTCTCAATCTACAAAAAAATAAAGTAACAGTTTATTATAGGTATACCTTACTAGCATGAGTGAAGATTAGGAGACACAAATCTTTGGGCAGAACTAAAATAGTTTTCCTTCAGCCCGTTGCTGTGCACTTTATCCTAAACATTAGCATCATTTTATGTAATTAGTGATTATAACAAATGTTAATGTGAATGTTTTCTGTTTCCGTCAGTTTTCACCCCAGTCACCCTCTGATGATTTGACAAAATTAATGATTTACAGTGTTTCTCCTAAGGTTTAGGTACATAGGTAAATGCTATAGGATTCCCTGTATCATTTCTGTTATCATCTAATATGATTGAATTGATATAACAGGGGGGACTCCAGTAATGTTTATGAGAGAAATAGCCTTAACAAAAACACTGATTTAGTGTACTGTTTGTAAAATCTTGTTTTGTCAGTAAATAAAATTTTGTCCCCTCTAACATTCATTTGCAATGTATATGTAATTGGTGTTCAGGGTCTGGACCCGGCAAGATATCAGAACAAAGGAGGAGAATATTGGAGAGGACAGTGAAATTTGGAGACTGTGCACAGAGTATTGTCAGTGCTCTGGGATCACCCAGCAAATTTTTTTACAAATCAGAAGACAAGGTGAGGGTCATCATTATCAGTACTAAGTACATGGCTTTCTGAAACCTGTATATTCAACTTACTGTTGTAAACATTGACTCCAACAGTCCTGAATAGTTGATTGAACAAATTTTATAAATAAAGTGTGTTGAGAGCTTCAAAATGTAATTATAGTTGGTACAACCAATCAACATGGATGTGTACAGAAGTGAGTACTGGTAGTTTTGTGCATTGGAATACACTGGACAGCAAACAGCAGTAGATCTACATGTTATACATGAAAGAATACATTTCCATTGGATGCAGTCTCATATGCTACAGACAACAGCTGTCTAATCTAACTAACATGAACTTCCATTTAAGGCTCCTATGGACACTTTGGTAATATCATCTGTCAAATGAAATGAATGAGTATGGAATCAAAAGACAACCCAGACAACTTTATAAATAAACAATGAAACAGGTCTATCTAAATCTCTTCCAGGTAGTGGGAATATAGACTGGAAGATCCATCATTCAAAGCAGGGATGAACGGTACAGCCCTCCTTGAGTGATGGATTTTCCAATCTGTGAGAACTAAAACATTGCTCTTTGACAAGGATTTTTTGATCAACAACTGTTAAAACCTTTCCTTGTTCAAGTATTTAATGTAAATATCTTCATCTAATGAGCAGAATAGGAAATATGAACCTCTCCACTGTTCATGTCAACTTTAACCCTTTACCTGCCAGACAGTATCACTTCCCCATCTGCCAAGTCATTAAAAAGCGGTATTGAGCAAAAACCATTTTCACCCACTTGGCTTGGTATGTTATAGCATCTTTAGTCTGTAAAAATTATGTTTGCTGTACCTCTGTCTTCAGGGACCTTCAAATCTTCAAGTCTTTGTTAAAATGCACCATATGGGACATGTTTTGCTACACTAGTTTTAACCAACTTGACCTGATGGTGAAATATGAACTTGGCAGGTAATGGGTTAATCAACAAATTATGATGAATGTCTTGATTTTATGTTTTATCAGTAACTTGATTCAATCTTTTTATATTCCATGGTTAGATGAGGATTCACTCATCATCATCAAAGAAGCTAACACCTGCCAAGAATTCTGATTATTTCTTCAATTATTTTACACTAGGAGTGGTAAGTTATTATACTGCTGAAATCACTAATGTATTCAAAACGTTAAAACAAAGACCCTGCCGCCAGCACGTCTGACCGCAACTTTTCCCGGCTGTCAGCGAGACTTGTCAACCGAAAACATGAACCAGCCAAATTCAAAACATTGACGTGCGAAACAGAAGTTTGACTGCCCAGACCAAAAAGATAAAACCACGCCGACCTTCCAAACGCCGACCACCGCACACTTACACTGTGTTTGAAGCGTGTTTGTGCACAGCTTTTCTCTCGATTTACTTACTGGTTTACTAGACTTGGTTCAAGTGCATGATTTGTGAACATGTGAGTCGGGTGAATGCTTGGAATTCAATGATTTGTGTTCTGTTTCCATGTGAAACGTGTGAGTAGGATTAGGCCTATATGAATGCGTTGAGTGGAGTGAACGCAATACAGGGGAGTTTCACGCGGTACAAACTAACTCACTACTGCTATAGCTGCACAGACTAAATAAAAAAGCGTTCGATCGCTATGAAAACCTGACCTGGGCTGCCAAATTTTACACAAGGAACTTTTACAAATCATTTTATTTTTTGAAAATTCACCGACTTGAACCAAGTCTCTGGTTTACCTTCATCCTGTGACACCCTAATGGCTCAAACGGAGATTTAGGAGTGGGAAGGCAATCTTGCCCGAGTTACAGGATTTGATTGTCATGGAAATCTTACTGCGTGGTGGGGATAAAGTTACTGGCGATTTTCTCGTCATTCAGAGAGGTGGCAAAAAGTTCCGTTTCAGCGATCGTGGGTTACAAAATGTATGGCAACGCTTTGTATCGTGTGAAGCGTTAGATATCTCTCAAAGAAAAAAATCAACGAATATGGCGATAGTGCAGAAGATGTCTCAACCAGTGCCGTCGCACGAGGTGTGAGAAGCCGATGGTCAGTTGGGGGATGGACTTTAAAAAACTGACGCCAGTAGCCTATGAAAAAATTCACAGATGAGAATATTGCTTACTGTGATGAATATGAACAACACCCAAACAAAATCCGGTTCTTTGATTTCCAGTTCTTGTATATTTCACAAATTCCTAGTCCATGTTTTCAGGCCATGCTTCTAGTTGTTTCTCTCGCGGCGTGTCGATGTTCTGTTCAGGTAAATCCTGTTCATCGTCTCACAATTTTACGATTTTCCAAAGATGAACGACAGAATGGCTACCGGCCGCGCCAGTCGACAGGACCACAGTGTCTGAACAGCGTCTGAGAAATGGGTTGATCGTGAAATTTTGAGGTCAAAATTGGAGGCGTGGTTTAACAGATTTGCTTTGGCTGGTAGAACTTTTCTATTTCGCGCCACGATCTTTTGAGTTTGGTGGGTTGATGTTTTCACTTTACAAGTTGAGAGACAGCTGGGAATATCTTGCGGTGAGACTGATGGCGGCTGGGCCTTTGTTTTGACGTTTTGAACACATCAGTGATTTCAGCAGTAACAACATCACAGTCATATTAAAAACTGTATACATACTGACATGCACCTCAGTAGAAATTTGATCATGGAAGCACACTGTTTATGGCCAGACACTGCCAACAGTGAACAACCATTCACAAATTTTCACTTTTAACTCTTTCATACCAATTCCTATTGCATCCATTTTGCTTCTGAACAGTTGCTTTAAACATTGATGAAACAATTGTCTTATTGAGTAAACTTTACAAAATCTCTGTTGTACTGATCATTGATGAGAAAAGATGTCATACTTCAGGACACCCTGTGAGGAACAAATCGTAGTGTTGATGTTTTATATTATCAGGGCTTTCACAACCCTATAGAAGCTTTTTCAGATTTGCATAAGAAAACATGACATCAATGACCTTTCCAATAATACCAATGTTGATTTTTGACACACAAAGAATATCAGCCGCATTATTTTACTTTTCAAAGAATTGTACATCATTAATGTATGTTCTGTATTTCTTTGATTTTGATAGGATGTGCTTATAGATGCATGCACTCACACTGTTAAGAAGTTTGTGCTTCACACCAACTATCCAGGACATTTCAACTTCAATATGTAAGTATTTTGACAGAGTATTTTGATAAGATTTAGGAAGATTGGTGGGAACTAAATAGCCTGGAAACTAATATAATTGCATTAATACACTGAGTTAATATGACAGTCAGACAATCAGAGATCAAAGGTACAGTTATAGACTGAATGCCTGTAACTTAATCTCTGTGGCATGACCCTTGCGTAACTTGTCACATGTATGGTAAACTTCATGCTGTCATCTTATAATCAAGATCATCTGGCCAGTGGAAGTGAATAATGTGTGGCCATTGTAGTTGACAGTCACGGATGCATATGGATAGTGTTTGGGTTAGCTTTTTCTTGTAACTTTCAAGAGCATACCTTGATGAAGAAATCTATGGAAAGCACTCTTTTCCAGCTGTCACTTAAGTAAGAATATGAAAATAAGTGACAAGTACTATTGTCAGTGTGAGTCCTGTTCATATGCTGCAAACAGTCAGAGACATTTGTCAGGTATTATTAATGATCTGGTGGAAACTGGGGTTGATGTAGGGCGCCCTCTACCAACAATCTTGTAATTACAGCTTCATCAGCATGTTTTTATGAGCTTTCAAGAGTGTGTGTTGGCCACAAAGGTGTTGTCCTAGCCAACAAAATAGTTGGTAAATTCATGTTTTGTGGCTTGAAATAGAAACTTTGTGATGTTAAAGGAATACAGTCGTTGGAACTGGGCTCAAAGGTTGTATGGGACGCATACGACCAATGTAAACACTGTATCCAAGGTGATTGATGAAAGTTAAAACATGTCTGTCATAATCTACATCGTATAATTTAAATGTTCCAGCTATGATGATGAGGTGCAGCTAGATATCGTGCACGAAATACATTGTTTGTAAACAAGAAACTCGCACAAGCGCAGTTCTGATGACCGTTTCCCTTTAAAGTGAATTGATTGAATTTTGTCAATGTCTACTGCATACACTGAGTTATGGAAAAACTATGCATGTGAACTTATTTTATAACTTAGTACTCTGTCGTTATTCTTTCTATCATCAATTGTCCCATGTGATAAATTTGTAAAAAGTCCACAACCTCATGCAATCAGTGTGGAAAATTTTCCATTTTCCATTGCCTTTTCAAGATTAGAATGTATTTCAATACCATTTCAATGGAGACTGTGGATTACTTAGTTCAGGAATTATTTTACTGGCTCAGAGCACAAGAAGTGTTAGTGTGATCTGTAATGATACACCATATGGTAGTGTTGACTGATGAAGAGAATATCTATCATATTGCAGGTACTACAGATGTGATTTTAGAATTCCAATGCCGGTGATCAGAGGCTCCAAAGCAGTGGGCACAGAAGAACCTCTTGTTCTTACATCATTCACAAAGGTAGGTTGCTTGGATAAAATAATTAAAGGTATGATATTATATATTATTGCCTGAATACATGGGTTTATGTGCCTGAGAGCAGGTGACAATTTGCTCGACACCAGGAGGGCAAATTGTCTCCTGCTGCATGAGGGCATATTTTACATTTAGCGTTAAGCGTCTACTGTGACGTCGAAAACGTGGAAGGGCTTCACTGGGCTGGGTAACCATGGAAACCGGTCAGTACATCGTTCACTGGCCCGCTAACTCCCCGGATGTTCCTATTCAAATCAGTGCACCGATTTGCACTAGCATTGAGGCGTGTAATGAAAAGACATGGCACGGCTAAAATTTAAGTGGAGCAAAGATATTGGTCTTCTGTTAACCCTATAAGGCCCAAACACCTATATATTAAGTGAAGCTCTGGTAAGTTACCAGAAAGTCGTCCCTGAAAGGGTTAATTGGAACACATGGCAAATTCTCCTGTAATACTGTATATAGATTAAACTCTATGGTAAACACTTCATTACTACAAAAGCTGTGATTTTACACCAGCACGGCATGGTAGTCTTTTGGGAATAGCTTGTATCTGAATAGGATAAGATATGTTGAGTCAAACAATATTAAAAAGTGAAGTTGTCCTCATAGCAGCGGTCTATTATAAACATTAAGTGCAATTGCTGAGAATACCTTTATCTGGCCATGTGTACACTACACCATTTGCTAGCACTAATATTCTGTGTATTCAAAACCCTTACAACAAGTGAGCTGGATACGAGCATTGAGAGATAAATTCACTGAACTCTGTTTCATCAAGCTATATTGTACACTTACTTACCACATTTGTATCACTTCTTTCATGACAGTGGGACCAAGTTCAAGATTTACTCTTAACACCCGCTCATAAACCTGTTGTGTTAAACAGAGCGTCATCTACAAACTCTACCAATCCATTTGGCTCCACATTTTGTTATGGTGTCAATCACATGGTTGTTGAGGTAGGTGCTATGATTCTTTTGTGAAATAAATGTAAAAAGTTGTTCTTAGTTGAACTTAACCCAATAAACTGACCCATATTTCTAGACAAAGTTTTCAGTGTTCATGCAATTCTTTATCACAGATGATGATTATATATTGCAAAAATTGTTTTCTGGCTATAGGATATTATCAGTTCCTGCTTTCTTTAATTCCCATAAACAACAACTTACCGTAAATGTTTTAAGCTTTGGATGTGTCCATATGTTTCAGATGTTTGATTCATCTTTTCACTGGTTTTCACTCGTAGTCTGATGTTAATCCAAATGTTTACGTACATAAAGTTTGTATGTGCGATGTATGATAGTGAGTATGCGTGCGTGAGTGCTTCACGAACTCTACAACGTGTTGAGCGGTCTCAGTCAGAAAAATGTAACAACTTAGCCGGCTATTGAACCACTCTTTTTTGGGATTGGAGATTTAGCCGAGTGGTTCTGTCTATGGCCTCTCAGCTAGGCGACTGATGCCGTATGTTGTGGGTTCGAATCCGATTGAAAACTATCCGAATTTTCTACCCTGGGTAGGTAACACTGCTGGTGGACAGAATTGTCCCCGAGGTTATCGTTTGCACAGTTAAAGCGATGAAATTCGCATTTCTTCGCTTCAATAAAGTGTGTATGTGCGATGTATGATAGTGAGCAGCTGTGCGTGAGTGCTTCACGAAAACTCTACAACGTGTTGAGCGGTCTCAGTCAGAAAAATGTAACAACTTAGCCGGCTATTGAACCACTCTTTTTTGGGAGTGGAGATTTAGCCGAGTGATTCTGTCTATGGCCTCTCAGCTAGGCAACTGATTGCCGTATGTTGTGGTTCGAATCCGATTGAAAACTATCCGAACTCAATAATTTCATGGTTTTGCCATGCATACACATGTATGCACTGGGGGAAATAGTGTTTATCAGGGTGCCGTGATAAGTCTTATACATTCTCGCAATCAAATCAGCAAGAAAATAATTGTATGATTCTGAAAAGGTCAGTTTAATACAGGAAAAAGTAGCTAAAAAATAGCCTAGATAAAATACAAATAACAGCTGTGACAAAAATAGTGTCATTGAATTTAATTGATAAATTAATTACAGTACGCAGTTAACACTGTCATCAGTGACAGACTTTTGTGAATCTGCATTTTCACTGAAATACTGGTAAATAGGGAGAAGGGTAGGTGAAGTGAGTAGAAAAACGGCAAGAATAACTGTCATTTTTACTAAGTCTTACATTACAATTCTTACTGATAGTACATTGAATCCATGTTTTTATTTCAGGTGATGCCAAACAACCACATAGCATCTGTAACCCTGTACAACAGTAAAAACAAGAATTCCAGAGATGATCTGTGATGTCATCAGAAGAATCATTTCAAGTACTGCTGTCAATCAGACACCCATGAAAAGAAAATGACTTTGTAAAATACACCTTAACAAATCATGTGCAATCATTGTGATTTCTTATAGGGCATTTGTTAGATACACTGTGAATACTAAACCTAGCGTCTATTAAATGCCACAACTAGCAAGTACTCTTGTGTGTCTTGCCTGAAGAGGGAAGCAGTAATTTATGAAAATGTTGCCTATTTCATCATTTTTGAAACTGTCTAGCATAGTAAAATGATAGCATTGATCTTATCATGGCATTAGGTCTCTATAAACCCTTTGTCTTGTTACATCATGTTGATGAAATGACATCAAGACAGATCTTTTAATGAAAATACAACATTTCTGATGTTATTTTCATCAAAACAGTACACTTCTATTCTTTAAATTTTCGGAAGCCATAAAATCCTTTGATGTGGGATTTCTTTCAAGTGTCAATGTGCTGATACCAAATCATTTCATGACTTTTTACTTTTCTCAAGGGATATCATCATATAAAGCTATTTGTACAACCTGGTACCTATGTATGACCCAAAACAAGTACAACTTTCTGTAAGAGTTTGGTCAATTTACGGCCAATATGCCCACATATATTGTCTTTCCACATGCAGGCATTAAAGCTTTATAAAAATTCATTGTTAAATTTATCAGTTTAGCATGACTTCTGTCGTTTACAGTCGTCCAAATATTTTGCCAAGTCTGTCTCTGTTGCGACTGTAGTTAGTATTTTCCAGTAAGAATCAAGAAGCTGTTAACACAGTTTGGTATAGTGCATACTGTATGCACAGTTCAGAGAGTCCAACTTTCACTAAGGTTGAAGAGTTTCATGCAATTTGTGTAAACGTTACCACAATTTGTATGTTTTTCCATTTCTGACTCTCAGATAACATGAAGCAGTTAAGAAAACAAAATTGGCTGTCCAATAAAGTGAAAGCAGGTCATCGCTGATTTGAACCAGTTTCAAATGTTTATATTTGAGAATACAATTCGTCAAGTTTATAACATCAAAGTATTGTGCCAATTTGTATGTAGAGAATGGTAAAATACATAGAAAAGGAAGGATTCTTGAATTATTTAGATTTGAAGAAATTTCTTCGTGTGACTATACTGTGATTATAGATTTCTACAAAAAGACCCATGACATTGTGTTTAGTTACTCTTCATACTATAGTATACCTTTATACTTCATAGAGTTTTAATTATCACAAGTACAGAAATGAATGAGAGTATAGTATTTGGCTTCCAGTCCATAAAAGTGATAGAAAGTAGATAATCTGCCCTGAATTGAAGTGAAATTTTCCTTGCCATTTGTGATTAGAACAAATCAAAAAGTACAATAATTAATAGATATGCAATGGAAACCTAATCTGCATTATTCCTGTATTGGTACAACAGTATGAACGTACAAGAATGATATTGAACCGCTGTGTGTTTAATGCTTTTCCTGCCAGACAGTAATAACTGTATCACTTCCCCATCAGCCAAGTCTGTAAAAAGCGGTATTGAACCAAAACATGACGTATTTTCACCCACTTGGCTTGGTATGTTATAGCATCTTTTGTCCAAAAAAATCAACTTTACAGTATTATGTTTTCAACAGCCTTCAAATGTAAAGTATTATGTTAAAATACATCATATGGAATACGTTGTGTTTCATTAATTTTAACCACCTTGACCTGGTGATGAAATATGGACTTGGCAGGAAAAGGGTTAATGCTCAGTGAATAATAAAGGACATTGCTTATTTGAATTGTTTTCAGTGATCGGTCGATAGTGAGAGAAAATATCCAAAGAAATCTGACATCCAACACGATACAACTATTGTAAATTGTTATGGATATCTTGCTTTAGGTACATTTTGACCAATCTACTTCCTTGATAGAATGCAGATAACACTGGAATGGTTTACATAAAAGCCAGTCATTGATTGGCTGAAACTAGTATAAAGGTGGTGTACTTCTCATCACTAACCAATGGGCAGCTCTGTATCAGTGAAGTAGCTGTGAATGTATGATTAAATGAAACTCCTCTGAGTGTTTTCCTCTTCAGACTGAGAGCTACTGTATTTACAAAAAGCAAAGGCCATGTCAGTTTTTTGCATTACATTGAATTTTCTAGAATTGTAACAGTAACTTTTCTATTCAATCTATTGTCTGTAATGTCAAATTGTTTCTGCAGTAATTGTTACTTGATATGTCCATTTCATGACTTTCTGCACAATCATTTTCTCATAGAATGTATATACTGCATATTTTGTACCTTGTCCAGTTTGAGGCCATGTAAGTATAGTGGGCATTTCTATACTGACCTGTAGAAAACAGCATATTTGTCATAAATGTTCTATATCTTTATTGTTATAACATTTTCTAATGTTACATGCTATGTTGCCAGAGTTATACTTGGTATATCACAGTCTTGTGTTTGCACAACCTTCTCATTGAGACCATGATGCCTCAAATAGCAAATTAAGTACTGTCCCTTAGCAATAATTCCTTATTGAAATAATTAGTGTTCTATCAGATTATATGTGTATCATTAATGACGTGGAGATTAAGATACACGAAAGAAATGCTGTTAAAAATCTCTGGAGTAATAGAAAAGTTAAAAGAGTTGTGATAAAACAAACTTTCATGAGGGCATAGTAATCTTTTTTGCATCAGTTAAAAATACTGTTGTTGCATTTATTTTTTTCCATATTTCTGCAAATTGTGTACAGGGATTATCATTCCAATTTCAATTTCAATTTCACTGCCATGATTGCAATCCTCAGCTGTATTTACACTTCTTCTCCCATGAAAGTTGATGAGGCATTAAAATTACAGCTGCTCCCGTCTTTATCTCATTTCATGTTGATAACTAATTGCAAGAGGCTTTTGAATGTCAATCAAACTTTGTGGCATTGATTGTGTGAGGGGGCTATAGTTTCTTTCATTGTTAAAGTACCCAACATATTGCATTGTTTTTTGTTTGCATAATTTCATATGCCTGAAAAATGAAATTATGTATGGTAAGAAACTATTACCAACATTTCTCAATTCTGTTTCCACTAAAGTCCTACCCCTTGTTGTTTTGAAGTTGCCCTGCTAACAATTGGCAAAAACAGAATTATGTTGCTGCCAATCTGGTGTTATAAAACAATGGTAGACTGTTACAGGCATGGATGTTATTATAATGTTTGCTGCATTTTAACTTGGCTTCTAAGATTTAAATATCAATAAAATTTTCATGTATGTAAGTAATTTAATGGAATTTTGCCAGTTTATTTTTGTTTTGTTCAATGGATAATCAAAATCCATTAACACCTTTTTCTCTTTGAAATTTTTATGAGTCAGCTGTTGTGAATTTACTTTTTGACCAAACCACAGGGGGGATTATGGAAAATCTCATTAATGAAGAACAGACATTTTGTCAACTTTATGTAACATGCCATTTAAATAAATATTGACTCTAAAAAAGGTGCGGTGTTGTTGCTGTCATTGTGTCCCTATTTATGATTATATTTTTGGCATATATGCGTAATTTTTATAACTGAAAACTGAGTATTAACAAGTAATTTACGCATCCAGTAATGCACCGAGATGAGAAAAGTGACGCTATCAAACACTATAAAATTACTTTCCAAGTGACATTGTGAGTGGCAATGCTAATCTACAATGAAAGAAGATAGAAGGTACCATCTGTGGAGTTGTTCAGTATTCTAAGTGGCCCTGGTTTGCATACGTTTATTCCAACGCCTCTGTGCTTGACTGATGAGTTCTGTTTTGGCAATTATCTGAAAGTTCTGATTGTCTTTCTTCAAGTGTTTTATAACAGGCATCTTCTCAGATTTCTTTCATTCCTAGCAAAATATTTTTTGCACATAATGTGCAGTGCAAAATTATACCTTTGTGATTTTACATCACCATCCAAAGAAAAAAAACATCAGTTAAACAGCTTGGGTCTTGAAATTTTTAACATTTTAGTTTTGGGAGATACCCCTTGTTGTTTTGAAGACACTTGTGTAATATGAATATAAACAATCAACATCATGGACTGATATAATACCATTGCATAGTAAATTACTGGAACAACCATAATTCAACAACTGTAGTTCCTGTAGCCTGCTTGCATATAAAATTCACCAATTTTACCAAAGATAAATAAATGAAATAATGCAATTTTATTCTGGTATAAGGTAGCCAAGGCCATGCAATTTCTGAAGGTATGATGGTTGGAATAAGATATGTCCAATACACCCCTAATTCAGGTGTGGAACCTTTGATGCAATGGGGTAAGGGGCCCGGGGTGAGGGGGAATGACAAATACTGATCAGGTGATATTGTCTTATCTTCTTCAATAGATTCATCCCTTGAAAAGCTGGCTGTATATTTCTTGCACGCCTGAATCTTCTTTTTTGTGTTTCTTCTTGATACTATATTCCTTTATATCATCATAGTGACAGTCTAACTCTTACTAAACTGTGATAGGCAGACCTGTTCCTGGGTAATAAACCATGGATCAACCATGGGATTCGCATGAGTATATGTTTTGGGCAAAATAAACAAGAAATTGAAAATTATTATTACTTATTACCATTTACAATCCATAGATCCTATAATGAATTAAAATAAAATCAATTTGTATGTCGGGTTCACTATCTGTATACATATTAGGACTGGTCAGTTCTTCGGCCTGGGGGGCGGTGATTATTTTTTTTGCCAACATGAAAAAGTGGCTGACCCCCCCTATTCCAAATTTTGAAAACAGGGTGACCCCCCCCTATTCCAAATTTTGAAAACAGGGTGACCCCCCCCACGCGACAACTGTAATATGTAATAATATAATACTGTAATATATATATGTATATATATATATATATATATATATATATATATATATATATATATATATATATATATATATATATATATATATTTTACATACATTTATATTTTAACAGTCATTCTGTGTTTTAATGAAATTGTTGGCATGTCAGTTGTAAGATAGGAATTTCAAAGTGTCAATCTTAAAGTTTGAATACAGTACTTTTGAATGAGCTGTGAATGTATTTCACACTTTCTATGCTTAACCAGATGTACTGAACTGTTGTACAGAAATGGATGTCAATCATTAATATCAAACAGGAAAAAGCAGTAAATCAAAAACTTTGATGGGTGTTAAGACTTGCCAGCCATCCAATTAATCTCCTGAGGAACCATAGAGAGGCATTTTAGCCAAATCTGATGTATGCAGAGTCTGAGATGACCTTTTCTTGAACATTGATATTTGTGCATGTTGCTTTCTCATACTGAATTCTCATAGAGAGAACAGAAAAGTATCAGGAATTTGTCATGCTTTTCATATGAAATGCAGATTTTATACACTTTCACTTAGCAAACATCAAGATATCTCTGGCATATATTTCTGATTTATTAAAGTATGGCGCCCGAAGGGCGCGGAGAAAAATATGAAACATCCTGATATCTCTGATATATATGTCTTGTATATTAAAGTAATGCACAGGAAGGGTGTGCTGAAAAATGTCTGATATATTAAAGTAATGCGCTCAAAGAGCACGCTGAAAAATTTGAACATACATATATCTCTGATATATGTATGCCTGATATGTTAAAGTTGGGCTTGCTGAAAAATATGTCTGATTATTAGTTACGCGCCCGAGGGCGCGCCGCAAAATGCAACTAGATAAAATTTGTGGCTGACACGATGCATTTTAGGCAATGATGAGCCTGTGTCGAAATTCAAAAACACACTGACCCCCCTATTGGGCATTTCAAAAACATGGTGACCCCCCCCTATCACCAAAGTCAAAAACAGGGTGACCCCCCCCATGAATCCACCGCCCCCCCCCCCCCCAGGCCGAAAAACTGACCAGTCACTTACCCTACATTGGTCAACCTTTAACCAAAATGAGATAAAAATTGATCGAAAATAAATCTATATAATAATATACAGCTATAAATCTTAACTACAATATTGCTCTAAGTGATAATGACAATGATGATGATAATGATGATGATAATAAATAAATAAATAAATAAATTTCGTGTTCATTTTAGCCTAACTTGAGATCCTGTTGAGTACCCTGTGGTCACCCATGGAGAAGTGTAGTTGCCCAACAACCCGGAAGTACAACATTCCTTTTGTAAATAAGGTCACGCAGCAGTAGTTTAGTTCTCTTTTGACAATGTATCTTCGCAGTCTGTCCAAATACATTTGTCAGAGTCACACGGCGATAGACAACCCAGGTCGAAGTTTTGTCAACATTCTAGCTGACAAACAGTTATAGTTTTCAAAACTTTTCAACTCACGGATTCAATTTTCATTAGTTTGGTGAGTCAACTTCTTATAATGCATGTGCTTTTGACTCTTTTGGTAAGTTTTGGTTATAACATAGGAATATAGGATACAGAAAACAAATCGCATTGATACCATACTTGTGAATGGGAAACAAATCCACGTGTAAATAATGCAATATTGCAGCTCTCTTTGAGTCAGTCGAATGTAACTTTGGCAATTACATGTACAGCGGATCGATCATTCATTCCATGGATGTCTATTTTTGTACATCCATGTTCATCCTAAAGCATGTCCGTGGTGCTACTCATATTTATATTTTCAAGTTTTTACTTTACTGTGTAGCACTTGCCTTTTCGGGGGCTCAGACTACAATATTTGTCGTGAGTTGGATTTCAAATTATCCTGTTTGTTCTAAAGTCGTACTTACTAGTGAAGTTTTCAATGACGTGTAGATATTGACAATGCGGTACATGTACAGATTTCAATGTGTAGCTATCGCTTGCCAAATTGCGTGCCATACACTCGCATGATCGTGACAATAGCATAGTTTATGGTTATGCCCATGTCATTCTGACAAAAGATAAATGATTTACTCACTGATGAATTTTCAAAAGAAGCTTTTGGTAATTTCTATACCGGCCATTAATTTTCCAATTTTCCATTCCACATATCTGTTTGGATCACTGGTTGAACGAATGTAAAGGTTGTAAAATTTGGCATGTGAATTTAAATTCAAATTTTCAACTGCGTCATTGAGAGAGCTTTTTGGTATCTTCAACTATATCTTAACACCCAGGGTCTCATTATGGATGCATATCAGTGGTGGAATGTAGGGATTGGGTCTTACCGTGTATGGTTCAAACCTTGTCTTGGAATCAATGATGAAAGACCTGTCATGAAATTGAAAAATATCGCTTAAAATTGATGATTAATCTGATTTTCTAATCTATTTTACAGCTGTAATGGTACTCATAATTGAACACTGTAGAATCAGAATGAAATGAAGGACAAATGTGACTATCTAAAACACAGATCAAGATATTAGTTGGAATTTGGAAAAATGTTTACTTTACTTTTATCATGTCGATGTGGAACTGAATATTACACATTAGGTTCATACCTATTCTTGTTTAAAAACTTGTAAATTTGCGAGTCATATTAAGTATTCTGAAGTTTCTTTGATAAAAGTGCTTTACCTTTTTGTTATTTTCAGAGAAATTAGCATTTCACAATGTTGAAGACAGTATTCAAGCTGTGTGTTCTATTGGTGATAGTAACAGTGGCTGTACAGAGTTTTGAAAAAAGTAGAAAGAAACAGGCTCCACTGTATGAACACGGTCCTCAGGAACGTGTTGAGGGAGAGTATATTGTACAGTTACAGGTAAATGTACTTCTAAACCTATTATTCTGATAAAAAAGACGAGTGGCCAATAAATACGGATTTCCAAATCATGATTGGTAGAATACAAGTTTACCACACATCAGATGACAAATAGTTAATGAGAATTGCATGACTTTGTTAATATTAAGTATATAGTCTTCAAAAGTTGTTTAATTTTCAATGGAAAAAATCACCATATTTTTGAGATTGCTTTGGTTGGCCGTGTGACAGCAATAACTGCTTGTGTCCTTCTGATTCAAATTGATATGCAGCCAGTTGTGTAAAGTCTTCTCAAGACCTGCTAACATGTGTATTTTCACACATTTAGGTCATATTATTTTGAAATACTGATTAATGCTTTACATCTTGATGTATCGCTGACAAATATTTCAAACAAAGCAAATGATGAGAATGTTATTGATCAATCAATCTCATAGATATAAGAATTATTAATCAAATTGATTTATAAAAAATTAAAAGTATTCATCGTCACAATTACATCATGATGAAATGATAAATTCAGGCATTTAATGTGAGAACTGAATCTATTTAAAATCCTGAACCTTTATGAAAATTTAATAAATGATATTGATGAGTAGTAAACGACGATCATGACAACAAAATGCACTAAAGGTAAAGCAAAAATAGGTCTAATGGCATGGTATTGTCATTACAGAAAGTGAAAGTCTGTGTTGTATTGAATCCAATGACAGCTGGTAATAGCAATCATCTTAATGAATGATGATGATAATTTTGTATTTTATTTTCATTTTTGGAAATACAGAAATCCTGTGATGAGGCATGTTTCAATGATGTCATCAGTAGATTCACAGAGACTGCCAAAGATGAAGGATTTGAAGTTTCCATTAAACATAAGATGGCAAATACAATGAAGATGTTCACAGCCAAGATGCCCAGAAAAGCTGTTGAAATGGTCAGTGTAATTATCATCCAAGTTGCAAAGTTTGTTTTATTGGTTTAGATTTTGAGGTCAGCTGTAATTTTTTGGTTTTTTTCACACAATTTTGTTTTTAATGTCAACTACAGTTTCTTGTTCTACTTCTTAAAGTAAGTTACAGCATGTTGAAACACTGATTATTCAGCCTGTAAACATAACCTGTATACATGTAAAGTGTACTGTACTTGTTGACATTCTAATTCTCGTCTTGACCAGAGTTCACTTGTTAACGATAACGATGAAGTCTACACATGTAAAGGCTGAGTTGACAAGCTGAATATTGTGAATATCAATATGCTTTGGGGAGTAGAACAAGAAACTAGTTGACATTAAAAACACAGATAGTGAGAAAATTATCTTAAGTTAATGCTACTATTCCTTAAGTAACAAAGCCAGTTCCCTACTGTATAACACTCTTAAACATTGTCATCAGACTGGTGTGCCAAATTGGTCTCTGAAACCAGTGCACACTCAGGCTTCTAACCCATTGCATGCTCCTCCAAAGAACACTTGTAATTAGGTTTGAAAGATATGCACTTATTTCTAATGGAGACGATACCAGTGGGTTACTGAAATGTATAGTTTTTAGCTACTGTAAACTATTGTCAATAGAAGCTATTTGGATGGTATCCATCCGGCGTCTGTCGTCAGTCTGTATGTATGCATGTATGTATCTCTGTTTGTGAGGATGTCCGTCCACTCAAATATCTTGAGAACCGCAGTTCTTACAGATTTGATAGTGTTTGTGTAGATGCAAAATATGATTATAAGAAACCATCTTTTTTATTTTTTTGATATTGTTGAAATATGCAAATTAGCACAAAAAAGGCGTTTTTTGTAAAAAATCTTCTTCATAACCACTGGTCAGACAGCTTTGATATTTGGTATACAGGTCCCTAGGGATGACCCAACTTAGAGTTGTTCAAATTGTGATGAAATATGCAAATTTGTATTTTTAAGGAATTTTTTGGTCATTTTTGGTCAAAAATTTATTTCATCAAAACTGCTTGTCTGACAGCTTTGATATTTGGTATACAGGTTCATAGGGATGATCAAAATATGATATATTCAAATTATGATGAAATTTACAATTTTGTATTTTTGGGGCAATTTTTGCCATTTTGGTCAAAAAAAATATTTCTCAAAAAGTACTTGTCTGATAGCTTTGATATTTGGTATACAGGTTCCTACAGATGAACTAAATATGATATATTGAAATTATGATGAAATCTGCAATTTTGTATTTTTGGCGTAATTTTTGCCATTTTTGGTCAAAAAATTTGTTTCTCAAAAGTTACTGATCTGATACCTTTGATATTTGGTATACAGGTTCCTAGGGTTTATCTTAATGTAATATATTGAAATTATGATGAAATCTTCAATTTTGTATTTTTGCAGCTAATTTTGCCATTTTTGGTCAGGCCATCCTGAAATGAGCTATCAAACATAACCACCTTCGTCATCAACACGTGTCACAAAAAGTTATTCTCTACACACGACACAGCAGAGCTCTGTCAACTGTTGAGTCGCTTGTTTTTCAAAATCGCTGGTCAGACAGCTTTAATATTTGGTATACAGGTCCCTAGGATGACCTTAGTGAGATAATTTCATACACTCAGGAAATAATTTTGTATCCATGTCTATAGTAGCTTCAGGGACATTAGCCCTATGTTTTCTAAATGAGAATTGGACTTCTATCACAGTTCCAAGGTGATTGAAACATCTTTTAAAGAGTTCTTCCCTTGATATTACCATTTTAATGAACAAAAAATATCAAGACATGAATTGAAATCTTTCATTTTTATCCACATTTAGCTGCGATGGATGGACAAGGTAGAATTCATTGAGGAAGACCAGATTGTCTCAATCAACGGAGAGGATGATATGGGTGTTGGATCGTTTGGTGTTTAACAAGAGAGAGTTCATCTCATCTAAATTCATTGGTTTTAAAAATAGTGCCTTATAAACCGACAACTACACAGAAACCAAGCCACATAATAGAAACTCTTTTGTTTGCCTGAGCCATGT
Organism: Ptychodera flava; assembly: GCF_041260155.1. NCBI lineage: Eukaryota > Metazoa > Hemichordata > Enteropneusta > Ptychoderidae > Ptychodera > Ptychodera flava. The sequence goes on along the minus strand of NC_091940.1, from coordinate 3,616,653 downwards.
AAAAACGATAGGATTGTATCAATTTTAGTCATGAAATACTTAAAAGCTGTATTGTAATTTCAACTGGATTTTAGCTTTGTCTATAAACCTATGTGACATGTTGCCTTTGCAATACTCTATAGTTAAAGGCCAATGCCATTTAAACTTCAAATATGTGATTAAAACATTCTTCCATTGCAACATTGTCTTTATGCATATGCTGAGCTAATTGTATTATGTTTTTCATTTCAACCAATGACACTCATTTCTGCATATGATTAATATTTGAGGTACAATACTGTCTCATTTAGCCTGCAATTTCTGTTCTAAGTACATCCAGACCCTGAAAAGCAACTTGAGTAGTGTGCGGCAAAGATAACGATGAAATTGTACAAGCTTTCAGCTTTGGCAATTGATCAGTTTAATTTGTCAAAGTTACAAAACAACATAAAACTAGCACTGGTACTGTTTATTGTGAGGCATTTTGAATTCTCCATGAAAAGCAATCATTGTCAGTGTATTTATAATATTTGCCCTATTATTTCAAACATATGTACTATTTTATTCAAGTTTATTTTGGCCATGCTCTAATGAAACCAGACCTAGTGTTGGTCAGTTGTGATATTTGAATATAAGTGAATGTCAAAATATGAAATGTTTTATTGACTTTCTATTCAATTACAGATGAATTCTTAAAATGTTCATATTTCTCAGCGCTTATATTCAATTTACTCATCATTTGTTTCAAATGGCACAAGCAGCGATAAGACTTGTCTCATTTGATTTCAGTACAGTGTTGATATGCCACAACCATATTGGAATTTATCTGTTTTATGTTGTTGCAAACTTTATTATTAAATATAGACTCAGCAGTCAATTTTAGGAAAACTAAAAATTTACTTCATCACACAGTGTGATTAAAACTGCCAACATAATTTATTTTATCAAAGATTTATAAAATTATTAATATATGTATTGAAATCATAAGTATAGTTTATCAGACACAATTTTTTTCCCATGACATGGAATTTTTTGAGTTTATCAGAAATGTTTCAATGCATGAAGGTTTGTCCGGATGTATGGTGTTTGAATAAAACCTCTGACCAAATTTACATGAAAGTTTCTATCTAATTGATGGTTACATAGATTTGTTATATCTAATTTAATGCCAGTTTCATTGGTTTACTTTTTCGATATTTCAATCATGTCAGTGTAGCTACCAGACTATGTTTTTGTGCGATTTTGATAAACATTTAAATAATTTTTCCACTGTTTTTGAAAGTAATAGCTCACAGGTATTGTCTTTATGACACCTTAGTTTTCACAATTATGATAAACTTCATGAATATCAGAATAATACAGTTTTTAAAAAACTGCACAAGGTTCTTTAAATTGTCGAGTAAAGTACCGGTAACAGGGGTAACCTTTAAATGCCATGGAAACAACACCAATTTAAGCACTTCGAATCAACCAATATTTTCATAACCAAATTGCCTGCATTCAGTACAAAGGGTTTTGTAGCTGTTCAAGTCAAGCCCATGAATTAGTGCCGACACTTACATGTGTAAATGATGGACAGTTTAAAAAATGACTGACATTCACATAACAGTATAGCTTCCCAACCATTACCTGCAACTGACAATGCGTTTTAAGAGCTATATAAAAATATTCACAATTAACAATGTATGTTCAAAGCATCCCTTTATTTCAAAAATGGATTCTATTGTTCACATGCTGACTTGTTTCCATTGGTGTCATAAATAATATTGTTGATTTTGGTGAAATGAACTTTATGTTAACAACGTCTGCAAGTTTTAATGGAAAGACTGATGTTTCAGAAGCATGCTTTATTTTTGTATAACTTCACACTGTTTCTGCTGTCTATTTGCCAAAGTGAAATACAGAACTAAGATAGGTTTTGCTGCAACATTTTTCTCTAGATTAGCCAAACTGACCATGCCACATTTCATAATATTGCAAACATTCTGATTCTTGTCCAAAGTTAAGCACCTCATTCAAACTTGACAAAATTATATCACTGTACCATGTATGCTGTACCATCCCAGCTTTCTTGCAAGGCAAACCTTTCCATTCCATAATGCTACACTCAAATCAAGTATTTTATCGTTAAATGCCTCAAGCTGTTGCCGCAAAGAGGTTAATGGTTTACCATGAGTGTTTCATAGCCATTGAAATAGCACCGACCATTAAAAATATTTAAAAGATGACTGACAGTGGGAGTTAATTGATGACAAATAGTATTGAAGGCTAAGATGACTGACAGTGGGAGTTAATTGATGACAAATAGTATTGAAGGCTAATTGCAGGACAAGAAGTACAGATGTTTGATGTTATTGTTTTGATATGGCCGTTAACGACAGCTTTGACTAATGGAATTCTTCGTTTGGAAGCAAATTTTGATCTCTTGTTACCAAATTGCTAGGATAATATGAAAACTTGGAAGAAAGACACTCACATGAGAAGGAAAGGAAAGTATATTTTAATGTTTGAAGAATTTTGAGTTGACCTACTCCAACTGAATATGTGATTCACCTTCCTTCTAGAAATGGATGGAATTTTTTGAAAGGTTTTAAAAACAATGATTCAATTTTAGTGAGAGCACTTGTACTTTTAGCACTGAACAAAATGTCATAGAAGCAAAGAGACAATAACAGCACATGTTTGAATGAGTAGTGTGAACTAGTAAAACAGTTTCAGTATTTTATGTTCTCTGATGAAATTCTAGGAAAACCCTTATATTTGGAATGGATAAAACACAGGAGACTATTTCTGACATACTTGCTACTATGTGATAATATGCAAACCTTAGATAATATTTTTTGTTCCAGGATTGGATTCTGTCAGTCACATGCTCATGCTGTTTCCGGCAATGTCATAAATAATATTTCATATCATGATAAAATGAATTTCACATCAATATTTTTGCATTGATGATAAATGACTGAAAATGCTTTCTGGATTTGATAGCTTTCAACCTAACAACATGAATGATTGCAAAATAACTGAACATGTATGAATGAGTACAGCCTTTGTTCAGGAAAGTTGGTAAAATTTTAGTTTTTATGTTGTTCTATAAAATTGTAGGATGACCAATAAATTTGAAAGTTGCAGAACACAAGTGACCTATGTTTAGACAAGCAGGGTGCACTATATTTACAAAGCAGTGTATATGACACACATATAGCTACCAATGTCTTGTAAACAAAGCCTATACATTTACCAGATATATACCAGTATATTAATAACTGATTAATACAGTACCAGTATATTAATAACTGAATTAGAGTTCAGACTCAAATTATTTTGTCAATCATACAAATGCAGTATGTGCACAGGCTGTGTTGGCAAGCTGAATACTAATATTTCAATGTGATAAGGTGTAAAACAGGAGATAAGACTTTATACAAAGACCAAAACTACTGAAAAAATATATCAAAATTTTAGTGTAATTTATGTTTGGCCATCTAATAGTGGGGGGGATGTGTTTTGAGGGTATTGAAGGGTGGGGGTGGGGTTCTAAAAAGAATCATTCCTCCAACCCCTCCCAAAGTATTTGTGAAAGCAGCCTCAGTTCAGCAGCACCTTTTGATGATGCAATGCCCCACAGAGATGTCCTAGTGTGATTATTGTCCGGTTATTCACCAGACTTTTGTCCAATTTAATAAACTCCAAATGAAGTAGCTTTGTTGATGATGTAATATGTCACAGTTGTCAAGTCCTTGTTCAATTTTCTCACTCATTATGCCATCACAATGGTTAATATCTGATCTTTGGAGGACTGGAGACAATGGATGCGCAATTAATTTATACCATTAGTCATTACATATCAGGAAAACTCAAGCTCATCTTTTCAGTTTATTGTGAGCACCATAATCTTTGGCTTACTGGATGCAACCACACATGCTATAGATTTTGATATTGTTTTATATACCCATGCCCATATCGCTCCATCCTAGTAACATTTACTGTAAAACATCAGTCGTGATATTCTACTTAAAACATTGAGATATGGACATTGAATGTCATCAGTTTTGGAGTGTTCCCAAACTACATTAGCAATTTGATAGTAAACAAAGTAAATGCATAAATTGGCTGCCGCCCTCCGCCTACAATGAGATGTTGCCAACAAAAAAAATGTGAAGGGTTTTGAGGAACAAAGATATTTTGGGTAGTTCAATATGGGAATGATATGTTGAATCTTGTAAAATTATCCCGCGGTTTTTCAATTAAAGTTCTTGTATTATTTTAGCCAAGCTCGAGAAAATATTCTACAGCTCTAATAGCATTGATCACGATTTCAGATTAGTTACTAAATAAAGCTGCATGCGTGCGACATCAGACAACGCTGCCTGAAATTCGGACAAATTTTGTTGCATGCATGACTGTTGTTGCAGCTTGTAGTCTGAACCATAAATTCATAAAAATTAGTGTGACTTTTAGTTGCCATTGTATCACTAGCAAGTTTTCTTTTCATCGTTGATGTAGAAAATGCAAACAAATACTTATGCATATTCATGAGAGAAAAAGTGACGTCATTTGTGATCAACGCTATGGCATAGTCGATCTCCATACAGGTGTGGACCTAATGATCATAACAATGGTGGATATCAACCACTCTCAGCAGACAGACACGAATCCACATAAATACACACATACACCCATACATAGATACACAGAAACATACACACTCATATAAATACACACATACACCCATACAGAGATACTCAGATAGAGACATCCAAACTCTTTCTCACTGAGTAAGACGTGACACAGGACTCAAGAATCCTTTTCATAATTCTGTACATATTTAATGTGATTGAATTTAAATCATTTGCATTTATGTGAAACATCCATTTATTACAAATATCATACAAAAACATTGGTGACAATATACAGTAGCACAAACAAACACAGCTTACAGAGTGAAATAGCAAGTCATACAGCCATCCACAAACACACATCACTGAATACAAATCTTACACATCTTCATGATTCAACTAGAATGCATATATGCTATCAATAATTCTGATATTTGAAATAAATTTACTCTGAACTTGTCATAAGCTATGGTACAAAGACTATCGTTTGTCCACAAATAATTATCCCATATGATAGTCTTTAGTTTGAGTGAATTTATCTGTGGTGTTCTTTGAACAACTTTCAATACAATACTTTAATACATCACACCCATTATAATCTACAATGTATTTCCAATCAATGAAAATATTGTATACTTACACATATACACAGACTGGGCTTATTTGAAGAAGACATTCACATAGTTAAAATATTTCATGCAAAATTCCAAGATGTCAATTTTATGCATTGTTATAGGTTGGGTGTTATACAGTTTACAAAATTACCTTAGCTATCATTGTAAGCCCCTCCTGGTACTGGCAATGGTTTATAATGCTTTCAACCCTTATTTATCAAAAAACTGGACAGAAAACACCACAAACATGGTGTACATCTATGGAATACAATCCAAGTTTCATATAATGTGCCAGTAGAAAGCATCTAGTGACAAATTTGTTGTACAATATTGTTTGTCCTGCTTAAAATGTATGTAACAATTTTGTAAAATGTAAGTGTAATCTGTGTAACAATTTTGCAAAATGTAAGTTGTTATCTAAAGTCCATATCCTATATGGCTTTCATCATTTGAAAAGCCATTGTGCACTGTTTTACTGATTCCATTATGTGAAGGTATAACAAGCTGAATGTCTTTTAACAGAATCTATAATTGGTCTTCAAAAACAAGACATGATGGCAATATTGACTGATGAAGTTATTGCAGCAAATTTTAGTTTGGGAATATGGACAACACTTGCATACAATATCCTGTGAACGTAGAATACAAATAGGTGGGTTTTATCAGTTATGAGATGTATAAGAGCTCTGTTTCCCCAAACCATGTCTTAGGATTACTACAATGAGAATGTACCTAAAACAGCAAAGTTGACCCAGGTTGTTATCTTACAAAAGTGTCAATTGTGTGACCATGAAGATTATCATCAAGTATGTGTTGAATGTTATATTGCAGTATTCTATTCACTACTTTCAGGGTTGGTATACTGTATTTCACTTTTCTGAAGTGAAAGAGTTGTCTCTATAGAAACATTAATGATGGTTATGTTTGACCGAGTAATCATGAAAGGCTACTTACAGCCACAACTTTTCCTCTCAAGCTTGGCATGCTCCATGAATTTTGCACGGATCAATTTTTTCTTTCATTTCAAACAATGGTTGGAAAGGAGTCAGTTTCTGCTTTCAAACGCGACTAATAATGATTCTACAGTGTGAAATACAAATACTGAAACATGAAGAAAACACTGAAGAAAAATCATCAAAATGTACAGCTACAATCCTTTCAAAGACAATATCATTATGATCTCATACAATTGACGAGCTAGCCTTCACATGGCAACATTTCCTGATATATGAAATATCCTGGTATCGTGAAACACACCAAGGCTGTGCTATCCTGGTATCGTGAAACACACCAAGGCTGTGCTATTCTGCTGCAGGTAATAGGGTTTGTTTCTGTGTTACACTTCACTTTAAGGTAGAACACACTTCTGGGAACAGATATTCGGACTCTCAAACTTTGAAAATTCTTTTCTGATATACCACTTGTGGGGGTTCATTTTAAAGCTCTTGGTGTAAGAAAACTTTTCACCGTCTTAGTTTTTCAAAAAACTTTATGTTTTCTTCATGGAGTTAACACAGGGATGGTGGTTGTTTTAATTTCAAATATGTAAATCTTGAGTAATTTGTGTTTCTAGTACCAAAATTTGCATGGTGACCCTCGATTTTTATTCTTGATTTTGAAAGAATGGTTGAATTATTCCTTGAGGAAAAGTTTGAGCAAAAGTTTAAGTCTTTCACTTTGGAGGCACATACCTTAAATGTTACCATGCATGTGATATTTAGTTTTTATTGTCCATATCAGATTTCTACCAAACCAACCAGTCAAACACTTTATAAATGCCATTTTCTCAGTACTTACACTCATACCGTTTTCAAAGACAGAACACTAGCTACCCATCCGTAATGATAATCTATCCGGCACAAATCAGTCTGTGAACAACTGGAGATCTGCTCTGTTACTAGATAGCCTCCACTAACAGAGAGACACTCAAGAATTGCCTCAATAAGGATAGTTGTAAGCTAAGTGTGGTTTCACAGTAAATCTAAACTGAAAACTTGCTACATCATCAATGCTACAATCATTACAATTACAGTTGTGAACACAAATCACACATCTTCATCTTAATTGTACTGAGTGTAAATTTTTCAACATCAAATCAAACTTGGAAATGAACATGAAACAACTGCAAAATGTCTACAAACCCTATCAATATACTCAACTTGACAAGCGTTGACAAAGTTTACAATCTGAAGCTATGGAGGAAAACATTCTGACATGAACTTTTCACTTTAAAGATTAATGCTATAAAACCTTGTTTTTCAAAACAAATGTAACGATACAGCTCAGATGTGCTGGGCTGTAAAGTGTCTACACAGCATATCTCTCATTCTTAGCTATGCGTAACAAACCCTATATCTGTACTAAACTTAGATCAGTAACAGTTACAGGTAATGATTTCAATAGTGTATTTGATATTACAAATGACTTGAGAACGAAATCCTGTTTTTTATGAAAGAGCAAGTTGCAATACTAAACTGGAAGAATTATACAAATATGACACTATACACATACTATTATCATACAACAAGCCACTCTTACTCATATTAAGCAAATGACGTAAAAAGTAATGTCATATTGTGATCACTACTTTACACAATATTTGATTATACTTGATTAAAAGGTAACAAATTAAACTGACCATACTTTACTGTCTGAAATGCTTGATGATAATCTTTAGTTCTGTGTGAAGACAGTGTCATATCTAAAATTATCATTGTGTTTATTTTGTTGTTATTATGTCATGGAATAGTCTCTTATCTTTGGTATTTAAGGGTAGAGACACTGAAATTGGAGAATTAACAGGAATGTAGTACTTGTATCAAACAGCCCTGTTACTGATAACACACTATCTCACAGAACTTGAAATGGCTCTGTACCATAGTTATTATGGTATGCTGAGATATGTAATTTCCACAAAATTGCACTTCAGTATTAAAGACTTGATAAAATAACACACGTACATGCATGTACTGCAAGCTGTATCATTGTATTGCTGACATTAAAACCCAGTACAACTGCACTGTACATGAAATAGATGATTAACAGAGCTCCAGTGTTCTGAATCAATATGGCTTTGTTGAGGATAGGTGTTTGTCTGTAGAGAGGTTACATCCTTCTGACCTGCAGACAAGGATGATTTCCACAGCCATGCATCATGTCAGAGATACTAGGACCTAGACAGTCATCACATACATAGACCCAAATAGCTACAAATTTGCCTGATTTGAATTATACAGTTGTAAAAACTGACAGGATTAGTATTTCAAAGGACTAGCAAGTACTGTTAATGCTGATCACATCCTACATTAGCTGTTCCAAATTCAGCTACATGATGTCATGACAGCTGTCAATATTTAACGTCATATCATTACTACTTGACTATAATAAATTGCTAATTGTTTGCATTTGACTTTAATAAATAAACAGTGTTCATTGAATGCTAATTTACCTGTCTAAGGTAAGTTTGAAGGTAAACGTGTCCGCTATGATAAATACTCAAGATATATTGTATTAACTTTCATAAGACTCAATATAATGAATATCAATAGCTATGATTACAGGCCTGAAGGTTTAGTCCTCATTTGGAATATAGATAGCTTGTCTACTAAGGGTAATGGTTGACGTCTCACGGAGAGCGCCCTCAAGGGACGGTTCTTCCAGTCTACACTGACAGCTTCATTCGCTTATTTTTGTTATCACTCACTTTTTTTGCTTTTGACAAAAGCAGTCCAAGTCATGTATTCCCTCTCCTTGAATGGGGATTCATTGAAGTGCTGTACTCAAAGGGTGATTCTAAATAGCTGGGTCTATGTATGAGACAACATTCTCTGCAATCTACACAAAATATCTCAGACTACAGTGCATCCCTGCAGCAAACCCAGTACAAATTTTTGCAGGCTAATCTAATCACAGTTTCAAGAGTCTAGAATGCTTTGTGTTAAAATATTCAGGATCTTAGCCTGGTTATGGAGTAATAGAATTAAATCTTACTCTTGTGGTTTGCCCATGTACAATACCTGGGGGCTCTGACAACTTTTTGGTATCCTGTTAGAATGAAAGCGAAGTATATACCTAATTGAACAGGCTTACCAGTCACCATCATACAAATTGAATATGATAGATAGAGCAATTGGCAAGATGCTTTGTAATTGGTGTTGTTGCTTCTTTGTATAAAGGTGAAAACTGAAAGACTTGGATACGTTTGGCTGTATGTCACACAGACTTCATATTGAAAGACAGACTGACAGAGATTGAACCAAGCCATGATATTCACATGCTACAGTATATGATGTCAGATACAAGTGCTGTATAGGCAATTTGCATTGCACTATGACATGAATTATCTGACAAGACAGCCAGGTACTGCCATGTGTCAAATTTCTGGGCAAGAAAACAACAATCTTCCAAACTAATATTACTGGTACAAACACTACTAGCTACTGTACTCTAAACTGCCATCATCACACATGATGACAATTATATTGCATTTTATGTAACAAAGACTTCCACGAAATAATCTCAGACATACATTTGATGGTTACTTTTTGCGAGCGAACATTGTTGCCACTTTGGTTCTGGAAGCTGAGGATTTGTCTTTTAAGGCTCCTAATTTGTTGAAAAATTTAGACTTAGCATCTTCCGGTTGTGCACTTCCATGGCTACCAACGCTGCTTACACTGCTACTCCTGTACAAATAAAAGACAAACATGGAAAAAAATTGAATTCTCTCTTCATCACTGCTGTGATTTATAGATTAGATAGAGAATATTAAACTACATCTCTCTCAACCAGAGAATATTACACTTTTAACCAGATACATCTTCTTCAAAGCAATATCTATGATGTTCACTAACACAGAGCACTTTCAAAAGAATATGATTGTTCTTTCCATTGAGGCAGTAAGCACATACCATGCATGTCAAATTTGGTTGAAAGTGAGATCACGATAATAAATGACAAATGACCTTGCAGTTCAAACTACTGAGCATTTGATTGGATTGGATGGAGCATCATTTCAAAACCCATGGGTCATCTAACCAATGGTTTCATTATTTTATATATTATTCACTGTGCATGTGGTGACATTACGTCTAGTTATAAACTGCAAAATTTGCCATGACAACAGGTATATGGTAACTTGTGAACTTCTGTCTGAGTTACTTATGGTCATTTACTGTACAGTAAAAGATGTACCTTTGCAGAGGATATTGTGAAAAGACTTCATGGATGAGACAATAAAGAGTTACTTACCTTTCCATATTGGCTGGTCTACCATCAATCTTGGTTTCATAATCCTTGATCATTGAATTAACTACCTCCTGATCAAACAAAACATATAATAGATAATTGAGAAGTTGATTTCACCAGAAAAATGCATTTAAAAAATGCTACATTAATGTTGAATTATTAATTTCAGTTGAATATGCACTTTGACGTAGCAGGAACACTGTACTATTGACTCTCCCTGGAGTACATCCATGTACATACGTTGAAGTTCAACATTGAGTCACTTCATGGAATTAAAAGTCTCTCATTTATGATTCTCTCTATAGTTTTCTAGTCAGCAGGGTTCATGTCAATGGCAATATTGCCGTTCCTGATCTTGTAAAGAAGTAGCAAAATGCTGTCAAGATTTTAATGTCAACAGACTACACCAGGCCAACTTACCAAAAACATACTATCCCAGTATAGTGTACCAAAGTTGAAATATAACTATATTTACAAGATCACACAACAATGACTATGATAGATGAATATATTAAAAAAATCCAATGACAAATGATATCATGTGAATTTTTTTCACCAAGATGCACAATACTCATTTCATCTCAGCAGCATGAGTTGTATGACATCAAAACAATCGCCAAATATTGAAAAAATAAAATTATTATGAAGAAATGAGAATGAGAAAAGAGAATTGGAAATAAATAGATAAGAGTGAAGTTGAGTGAGTGTAAGTACAAGATAAGACAAGACAGGACAGATGAAGAAAGAGATAGAAAACATTGAGAGACGTACATGTACCTCATGTTCTGGAGCTACTTGTTCTAAATCTTGACGTAGACATCTTAATCCTGGTAGAAGACATTCCCTGATTAAATCATCAGAGATAACTACAATCACAGTTAAGGTGGACAATGCAATTACAGATTTGTCTAGTACATACTACAAACTGTCTACAATCATTTATTAGTCATGCCTATTATATCAAAACTCTGTTGTTTGTTCATGACACAGTGGGCCACAAACCCATTACTTTCCAACAACTGGACTGCAACTACTTTCATCATTTGCTCAAAACATTAAAATTGACAGGAAACCTAACCAAATGCACTATGAATGTATTATGGTCAAATAAATGTATTTTTGAACATTGAGGAAAACAAGGCATGAAGAGATCACTAACAATACTTGAAAAGGTAGCTAATAAATATGAGTACTGTGTAGTCAAGCCATCTTATAGACAACATTGCAATCAGAGTACAGTCTATTCATTTTTGTATAACTGCAATGCTAAATTCACTATCTTATTAGTCAAATATGTTTGTCTACATCAGTAAGTGGATTGTGATTTCAGGTTGTTTATGATGCTTGTATGGCATACCCCTGCACAACTACACCATGATGGTGTAGACTGGATATGCCCACTGTTATTTACATGTATGCATCAGTACATCTTAAAATGTATTAACAAATGCTCAACTCCTTATAAAAATTTTGATGTAATGCATGGGACTTTGCTCATTTCTGTATTGTAATGGAAACATGGTAAATTTCAAATCACATTAAAACTAAAACACTTTATTTTGTGGATTGAGAAGCTTGTAATAAAAATATTACTGACCAAACAATGAAATCTATTTGAAATATAGAACAGACACACTACCTTCAGATATAGCCTAAATGCAACAAACAAAGTGCAGCTTGATATTTGATTACCAAGAACTTGCTCAATATGCCTCAATACTGATGAAAAAAGTGGTTTACCATTGTTCAAGTCAGTGAATATTGGAGAAGATTCATGCAATTTGAATTTCAACAAAAAAGTGTCACTTTTTCCGTGTGCCACTTTGGGAACTTTTGTAACTTCCTTGAGAAAAAAGTGAACTTAAATATGGTATATAAATTGATCCATGTTCAGCATTATCACCAAAGTTTAGTACAACAGTTGTTTCCTATGGTAACCCTGAACTGTGATTGAATGAAATGAAGAGAGGGTAAGCCCTTTCATCTCCTATTTCCCAATATTACATAATTACATCAGAGAAGATACTATACTCACTCATCATGTGCCACCAGAGGACACCAAATCAGATGAAAAGTTTCTACTTCACAGTAGACAAAGTAAAGGATACAGCAACAGGAGAGTGCACTGTATGCTTCAAAAAGTTGAAGAGCTATGTCTGACTTCTTAGTGTCATTTGTAGTATTGTTATTAGCATGGGCTATGGCAGTCAATCTGGGCAGTACAACTGAAAGGCAAAAAACATCATATGTACATGCCAGTGAATATCTCATCAGAATCACTCAATGTTGACGTTGAAGCGAACACAGCCTAAATTAAATATACTTTTCTAAATTTGCAGGCTCAACTTCTTCAGTAGAAATGGTACTTCTATGTTATGATGGGTAAACCTTAAGAGGTGAATTGCAAAGTCTAATTCATACTTCCATGGAATGTAATCTTGGAATTGGTCATGGATCCAATCTGATTAAAATCAGATGTAGAGTACGGCGATGTCTCTGTACTTGCGCGGTTTTCTCTTGCTGTCGCCTCTCACTACATCTGACCAACTCCTATAGAAGGTTGCGTTCAAATCTCGCGCTTTGAAGCAGCCAATCAGATTGCACGCTACGCGATCGTGAGGTCCAGTGCGTCGATGCAATGTCGTGTTCCCTTCTTGCTTTTATCGCTGTAAACATCCGATCGTTGTTCAAAATCTACAGCGAGAAGTACACAAGACTACGCACTTTCAAATTCCAGTCTAGAAATGTTTGGCCGCTCAGCTGTCTTGTACACATTGTACTGGAGTGTGTAAGTATTAAACAGTAGAGCTGAGCAGCCAAAGTCATTCACTGGGCGCTGCTCACAGTGTGCACTACGTACGATGCTGTGTGTTCCCGGCGTATCTACGGTCTGCTCCCACCATGTACCACAGCCCTGCTGATAGGCGGAATATACACAGCGACCGCAGTCCCGATTTGGACCACGCACGAAACACTACCTTTTCTAACTACTTTCGGCCGAAAGCAGCTCGATTCCAATGTATGCCTACCCGAGTCACTCAATCGCTCACTCACACACAGACTGCAACAAAATTTGAACCAGAGAGGTCGGCCAGTACCCCCAGTGCAAGCCCTGCGTACAGGTCTGTGTACGCCGGGAACGCACAGACCTGTATGCAGGGCTTGGCCAGTGCCCGCGGCGACCAATTCGGCCAGTGGGAGAAGGGAGAGGTCGGACACTTACATATGATTTCATACATTTTCTCTTAACAGTAAACAGATGCTTTTATACGCACGCCAATTTTAATATTTTGATGTTATTTTGTTGAACATTCAGAAAACAATGAGAAGACGTTCCACTCTGAAAAACAAATTGGTCGGCCTCAGCATTTCTGCAGATCGCAAGTCGAGCGTACGATCGAGAGGTACAAATTGGCAGTAATATGACGACGACGTTGATCTTTGGATGAATAACGTTTTGGGTTATGGTTTGACGGGAGTAAATCGTAGGTTTAATGGAAAGCAAAACAAGATGTACCACACTGTGCAGCATGCGGCCGATGTCATCGTGTAGTTTAGCGTTGAAGCAAGGAAGGAAGTTTGCAAACATCACGCTCATGAATGATATTGGCACCCGGTATTGGCATTGCTTTCAGATTGTAACTTTGGCGAAACCTAGAAAATAGAAGAACACTGTAGTCTCATCATATAACCATGCTCCTACTGGCCGAGTTCGCCTACTGGCTGACTTCTCCAGCTGGCCGAGCTCGTAACTGGCCGAGTTCTCGGAATTATCCCCCTGGCCGAGCTTGCAACTAGCACTGGCCAACCTCTCTTCTATTCAAAAATTCGCTCTCGCCCCAAACTGATAATAGTTTACCAGCGATTCACGGTCGGTCAGTTGTCCAGGAACAGCCCATATCTTGAAGATCGTATATGATAGTGCTATCTAATGAGTTATTCGGCCGAAGGTAGTCAGAAAAGGTAGCTTTTCGTGCGCGGTCCAAATCAGGACCACGTACCGATGTCGCTGTGTATTCCTATTAGGGTCGGCAGGGCTGTAGTGGGAGGCCGTATTTTACGCCGGGAACACACAGCATCGTACGCAGGGCTGGTCTCAAAGTCTGTCCCGTGATTTCCGTTTGCACAGTTATTAATGAAAGGCATGTTTCAACATTAAAATTACAGACAGACGATTTTAAAATTCGCCGTGCGCCAGTGTTTACAACTGGATGGATGGCTCGATTACACACTTGCAAGCGCTTGCGAGTCATACCTATTGTTCCCTGTAAGGTGCCTTCTGATAGGTCGGCTGTTCTGGCCAGAGCGCGAGATTTGAACGCGACCTTCTATGGGAGTTGGTCAGATGTAGTGAGAGGCGACAGCAAGAAAAAACCGCGCAAGTACAGAGACGTCGCCGTACTCTACATCTGATTTTAAACAGATTGGTCATCGATCTAGAATTGGTCTTTAAAGATCTAAACTGAGACAGGCCTCGGGTGAAAACTAACAATGTGCCTGGAGATGATTCTACTCCAAATCCAGGGTACAATTGTACTCTGTACTAAAACAACACTTTGTGAGAGTTAAATAATAAGTTTGCTTACAATCATCTCTGAATTTTGGTTCTGAGTTGGGTCCAACTCTACCAAAAGTCTTGATGAGCTCTACTGTCAGAGAGTGCTGGTCTTTGTACTGCGGATCATCAAGGAATGACTGGAACTGTACATAAACTCTGTCTAACATCTGTAACAGATTAAATGTCAAGTCAATATCATCATTGCTGCCTTGGTACATTCCAACTTACACATCCAGACTCACTTTATATACAACCTCAGTCAGTATATTGTAGTTCAGACTTTCACCAAAATACCTAATTTAAGCAACAATCAGTGAAAACAGCTGTGCAATACAATGGATCAATAATACCAAATGTCAATAAACAGTAGAACAATATTGATTACTAGATTTTAGGCTTATGGTTAAGTATGGTACAACATGGAAAAAGCATTTCCTATAAAAAGGTGTTTCAATGTGTTACTAGCAAAGGGTTATAAATGCACAATACACACATATTGACTGGCCATGAGGCCAACAGCGTATGTCTGTACCCCGAGGGACTGTGAGTCATCCCCGAAAACAGACTGTTTCCAGAGGCCAGAGGCCTTGACTTGGGGTGACCATGGATGTAAAAAATATGAGGATACAGTGCAGTCCTTTGATCCTTTGTTCAAGGGATAGTTGCCGCCGATTCGTTATCTCGTAATCCCGTAATGGGATTAGCGTGTTATTTTATACATAGCGTGTCTTCGGGTTGTTGTCGGTAAACGTCGAGTCTTTCCGTGCATTACCACAGACAGCGTAAAAAATAGCGTCTTTCGTGCCAGTAATGTTGTTGTAGCAATACTAAGACCTTTTTCTATCTTAACGATGATATGCGGCTCATCGAGGAGGAAAACAATTGACTACATAGCTCCTGGCTCACTTTCTGTCTCACGTAAACACGGTATAATAAGAACTGCGCATGTGTAATAACCTTTCCCCTTCTTGAACAATGCCTCAACCCGTGCAGAATGGTGACGCGACGCAGTGAACTTCGGCGAAAAAATCACCAGGGAATTTTCGGCTAGGTACTCAGATCTCCAAACATGACCACACAGGAAAGTCTTTATATACGACTTTAGTTTTGGCGTAACAGTTCTTTCAGCAGTGTCTTTGAACGTCTGGAAACGTGACTTCAAACGGGTGAACCATGGCATGAACGACGAACGCATTTGCACGCAATCCTATGGGGACAAACTATCGGCGTACCGCAAATATAGCCCAACTTTAGAATACGATAACTTCAATGGCCAGCACTTAGGACAAACATTTTTTAAGCGTTCATACCTTGAACCTCCTAATTAAGAAAAAATCAGACTCCGCGGTTAGATACTTTGTAAGTGAGAGTAATTTTACAATCAGTGGACTTTATCCAAGTCGGTTCCAAAGAATAGTCATAACTTGGTCAAATATGCGTCGATTTTCTCAGTCTTTGGTTTGTTTGAGCTCTGTTCAGTCTGGGCATTCAACACAAGCAATTTCACAAGTTTGAAAGGTTTTTTTTATTAATTTGGCAACAATAATTTGATGTACACAATATTGTGAGTGAAGTGGGTGTGTCTGAGCCGTCCTGATCGCGGCAACCATGCCACAACTTCAAAGACCAGCGTAGACAAAGAAATAACAATAGGTGTGAAAGGGATTATAGGGCTGTCCTGTATCCTTCTATTTTTTACATCCATGGGGTGACTCACCAGCCTGAGGGGTTAAAGACATATGCTGTTGCCCTCACGGAAAGTCAACGTGTGTTTTATAACACACCTCATCCGCAGTCATGCATAAGAACACAAAACTTGTCGCATGTAATATGTTGGAGTGGTTCGGTATTAAAGAAAAAGTTTTTCTACACAGCGTAGCAATACTTCTGCAAAATGTTCAATGCACCTTTGATTATTGTTTTCATCTGTTTCAAGTCCTTGTTAGAAACCAGAGCGTTCAGTTCTTCTTCACAAAATAGGATAAACTGAGAAATGTCTCTGCTATCATTTTGCCTGGCTGCAGACAACATCTTTGTTTGCGTCGCAGTTCACGTATGCACAAATGTTGTTTTTAAGTCAGCGGGCATAATTTTTCAGAACTGGTGCCTGGCAGGCAACAGTTCTAACAAATGATGCCTGATGATGTCGTTTACATGGATCAGCACAAAAAGAACGCATCACCTCGTGAATATCAATTGACGAATTTAAACTGACTGCGGATGAGCTGTGTTATAACAATAAATGTTCTTTGAGAAGTGTGTGGTTATCTATCTATTGCCATGTAGTGGTTGTATAGGGATACAAACACTCACCTCTTTCTGAGTTGTATTTTCTAGTATTGTACCAAATGCCGGTATTGTTGCTATTCTTACAGAGCTGTAAGAAACAAACATAAAATATTAAAGTTTCAATGGTTTGTCTGCCTTTATTTCAAATCAACATGCTGTACAATGGAGCTCTCTGGACTTATTGAGGAGACATATGGTTGTTGTATAACATAGCTGTGCTGCATCAAATAATACAAAGTGTGAGTATTGTTACTCTCCAAAGATACCAGAATCTTTAAATTTTGGATTGCTACGATGGAATTCTTTACGAGTGAAATCTGAGAACTGAAATGGGAAAGACTTACATTTCTGGGTCTCCAGAGAGAGTAATTAGTGCTGGAACTACCCTTGTAGACACCAATGTCTCATTGACACCTTTGACTAGAAGTTCAAACATTCTGGCAGATGCTGCTCTGACTAATGCTGATGTATGAACAACACCATTCCACAGAACTGTCATCAACAACTCATGGTAAATGGGATTTGTACTGAACAAACAAAAAACATAACAAATTGTTTAGTAAGTGATGTAAATGCATGTGTCAGATGGGGTAACATCGTGGTAACACGGCTCCGCCAACGCTCCATAAAATTGGCAACTTTTGGACTATCTTCTGAAATTAACCTCGAAATTAAAGTACTTAATTGTTAAGACCAACACCCAAATCTACAGGACTGTTACTTGGAAAAGTAAAATGTCACAATTAGAAAAACACAACAGGCTGGCTTAGAAAGATATGCAAGGTTATCTCTGTGAAGTACAATTATAAATATCACATGTACATACACTGGTATGATTAATCAGATATACCTTTGTACTTAGAGATGGGTATGTGGACTACTGCTGATAGCTGTGTTAAGTTTTTGCATTTAGCATGCATATATTATGTATTGTTTTAATTTACCACTACTCATACATTCTAAGTATTCAGTACCCTATACATCATGCTATGATACAAATAAATTCTTTGGTATCAAAATTTGACACAGAGACTGTCTTGGTGATGAAAATCATAGAGTAAACACTGTGGATGACATGGGGATAAAAATACACTGACACTACAAGTTAGCTACTTACTGTAATTCAGTGAATGCAGCTTTGACACTATCCAATGGTGTATGACATAATGACAGAGTTGTAATGACATCTTGTAAAAATGTTGATAATTGTTTTCTGTCCTCTTCTCTGTTATAACATGTAAGTACTCCAGTGGCGTAAACTGGTACTGTGGCTTTGGTCAAAGAGGTCTGTCCAGATATCACCAGTGTATCTGCAATGAAAATATCAGCTGTAATTACTCTATGGATCCTGTATTTACCTTACTCTGAATGTGCATGGTAAAAGAGTAGAATAGAGGTTGGGATTGGAAGACTTCCTAGGGTGGGGACTCTTTGCATTTGGATGTTTGGATATTTGATGACTGAAACTGGGGATAAAGCCTGCCTGTAAAATATATCCCGAGTTCTACATCAATCTTCGACCTCCGAGTTTCTCTCTAACAAACTGTCATTTTTATTTTTTACTGAACTCTACGCCAGGTACCTGTGTGATAGTAAGGATCAAGTATCTTTCTGATCTTAAAAATACAAATAAATGAATTTTCAAATGATCTCAGCTAGTGATTGCCAGGAATGACAAAGTTAATACAGACACCTAAAACAACCATGATAACTGAAAAGCAATCAAGTACTGAAACTTAGAAATCACAGATCATAAGAATCAGCAAAACAAATGTCATTTGCTTAACCCTTTGAGTGCTCTATTTTTTTCCCACCAAAATTTTAGTGTAACATTGTTACCAATTTTTATGAACTTTTCTGTAATTTTTTTGATAATTTTGGACCACATGAACACGACATTTTATTGGCCACAGTTTTTTATCAAAAGTTTGGTAAAAATCTGACAAAAATTGACTGCTGTTTATTTTATAAGGGCGACAAAAATTGACTTTGGTGCTCAATGGGTTAATGTATTGTTGAACGTGTACTGTGTTACTAATAAATCTACAAAGTTTAACATCCACAGCGTTCATGGTTGGGACATCTGTCATTTGAAAACACAATACTGTGATTGCACCGCTACATAGTTCTTACAATGACAAAAACAGGTTTTGCTGGGTTTACATATCTTTATTTCTAAACCATTCTGGTCTTTGAGTTCTATTTTTAAAGAGGTAATGATATACTGGTTTAATCTACCTGGATATAGAGAGTTGTGTTTTATTTATTCCATCATCCAAAGGGCATCCACTACCCATTGAGCAGCAGGAGTAAAGCACCTTGTTCAAGGGCACAACTGGTTTTTATCTGACCATCCTTTGATAGTGAGTCCACTACTGTGGCCACCAGGGTCTTGAACTCACTACCATTTGACAGTGAGTACAGTACCCTACCAATGGGGCCATGATATTGCTTAAATTGTGTAAGATAGCCGGTACATGAATCGCCACCATTGAGAAAATGAGTCATTGTAGTTAGACTTTTTCACATGCAGCAACAATAATTTTTGGACAAATTTACTGTATTGTATAATGCAAAACTTCAGATGTGTCTTTAGATGCTTAGGAAAATGTTGATTTAAAGTTTCCATAGAGTGACAGTGCTTACCTATCTGATCTTCTGGTACATTGAGAACTGCTTGGAATTTTGGTTTCACCTGATTAAAGAAGTAAAATAGTTACAATATTAGTAAAATGTTGTAAATTAAACTCTCTTCAACACTTAAGACGTGTTAAATGTAAGTGATGTAAATGTGTTGTCATAAATGACACACTTACAGCTTCATCATCACTTGTTTTTATGGAAGTACATGTAGGTTACTGATTAAGCCTCCAAACAAATTCATATTTCATTTTTCACATACATCAGGATAACTCATATCAGTGCTTTCAAATCTGTACAAATGGATATGACAGATCAAACCCTCAATGAAAGATGCCAATGATATTGGATACTGTGTAAGTTGAATAGTCATAGAATGTGTACAATCAGATCTTCAACACATCAAATGTCTATGCCATATCTTAGTCTTGATATCACAGATGTTAAACATACCTTAGTTTCTGTAAATGTCCTTCCAAAAGTTCTACATAAATTAAAAAAGAACTTGGAAAAGATGTGGATGCTTTTAGGATGGCAGACATCACTACTGTCCAGTACTTCTAACAATCTTGGAATACTGTGGAGTACAAGTAAGAACAATTGCAGGTCAATGAACATGAAAGCCATCAATCAAACTTTATAGCTGTGTTTGTGTATCTCAGTTATTTTTATTTCACACTTGTCCTCTGAGAGACTATTCTTTGTGGGCAGTTTTAGTTTTCAAGGACGCAGTTTGCACCTTATGCTCGGCAGAAAAAATTTGTTTTGATTTTCAAAGAGAATGATCTCATGCAGTCAAAATTTACAAATGTTTAAAATTTGTTAATTCTCATGATTATGCAGAATCAATACAAATGTAACACCATGAACCTAGGCAATGGTAATCAATGGACCCCGACAATAGTAACTTGAAGAATCGAGGCAACAAGACCTTACAAAACGTTAGTTTATTATTCAAAGTACAGACTTGAGATAAGAAATACTACAAGTTGACACTTACAATTCATTAACTACCCAGTTAAACTTGTCCCATGTTTGGTATTCACCATTGTCTAAATGCTCTTCAAATGCTGGCACTACTGCTGCTAAAAGTCGTTTATCACCAATTATTGTTGACATGTCTAAAAGTGGCGATGATGGCTTTGGAAACCTTGTTACTGAAAGGTTCGGGGGATAAAACAAAAGTTACTTATCAACATTTCATATACATGTATGAAGCACGATCACTGATCGTCTACTTTGACTCATCCTTTACATATAATCTCACCTGTACAAACTATTGTTAAAAGTGTGGAATTGTTGAGCATACAGTCAGAGCAATGGTTTCTACCAGGCTATTATTTCTCCAGAACAAAGAATACACGACGATATTTCATTTAAAAGGTCTAGGCTAGAGATAAGGATTGGAGTTTACACAGGAGTTGCAATAGATAAGGATTGGAGTTTACACAGGAGTTGCAATAGTGGTACTCATGGGATATTTTACGATTTGCAAGATCTGACCAACCAAAGACTATCCCAGGTCAAGTTTACTTTCAGAGTTTTAAAAGTAAAGGATGGAAAAGTGTTGAAGGATGTCATGATGAAATACTAACTTTCTAGAGGTGTTATATCTGCTGCTGATCTGTCCACTTTGTCTATGAATGGTGCTGATAGTAAGACAGATGTATAGAGAAATGGTACCAGACACTGTAAAGCTCCAACTAATAGATTAATTCTGCTTTCATCCACTGTGGCACTAGCTACTGCTGATGTGTCCTGCAAAAATACCAATAAAGAATACACTTCACTTCAACAGGTCAAAGATACAGTGACCAACCCTCTCTTCCATTCAGTAATGGTCTAATTCCTGTGGCCATTATCACAGGATCAATATGCAAGGGGAAATGGATATTAATGGGATCACGACAGAAACTTATCAGAAAAGTAAAATAGAATTTAACTTTAATGAAACTGAGCAGTGTCCTTTAGTTATTCAAAAATTTACGTCGTAAATATCTTTCTGGCTAACAAAAGTTTATGGTCAACAAATCATTCATATCAAAATGCATAATTTTTGGGACATTTTTTTTCAGTAAGTACTAGTATTTCAAACAGCACAACAAACTCTTTACAAGGATGATAGGACCAGAACTTGAAGGCGAACCAAAACGGTAGCTTTCATCTTACCTTGACACACTGCTCAATCTTCTTAACAAACAAAGCACAGAGATCACTTTCTAATTTGTCCAGTTCATATGCCCACATTGCAAAGGAAGGTAGATACACTGTTTGTGCTGCATTGACAACCATGTCACTGCTATCACGGAGTGCTGTTAGTAACAACTCACAACCCTGTGTAATCAAACCAAACACACGTTTGTTCAAACACTGGACTCTAAACAAATTCATCTTTGTGGAGTACTTTTATTTCTGTACATGCGTCATTATAGAAACAACTATCTCTTTCATTTTTCATAGTTTATAAGTATGTTTTACTAAGCCCAAAGTGTCAATGACGGACATCACTACAGGGGTAAATCAAAGCATTTATCATTTGGTGGTCTCCCAAGAACATTTATCCAATCAAATGGTTCTTACAGAAAAAGTAGCTGTAGTTTCAATTTTTTCACTTTTTTGTCATGTATGTCAATCACAAGTTCTTGTTCTACTCCCCAACGCATAATATTGAAACAGCTAAAATTTAGCTTGTCTACACAGAGTCTATACATGTAAAATGCATTGTTTTTGTTTACATCTAAAATTACAGCCGAGACTAAAATTCATTTGTCAACAATAACAATACAGTTCACACATGTACAGGCCAAGTTGAAAAGGTGAATACTGTGTGTTGCAACATAACTTGGAGACTTTTCCAATGAGGCACAGAATAAAACCAAATTACTTGTCAACTTGACAGAAAAAAGTGTGATGTAGGAGTAGAACAAGAAACTGTGGTTGACTTTAAAAAACAAAAATAGTGAAAAAATTCATCAAAAACTACAGCTGCCGATACTTTAAGTTTTGACAAGTTTGGTTTTTGCCTACACGGATTTCTCAATTGACATTTGAATATGACAAGTACATATATTCACTGGCACTGCAGACATTATGCGGAATCCAACTATTGGAGCATAGGGGAAAAGGTAGTCTTGGACTTCATTCATTGTTCAAACATCAACCTTCTTTCATGAATAGATTAGATATGAAACAAATACCTGAGTACTAAATGTGTCTAAGCTGTGACAATATGATGCGCTAGAAATCAAAATATCATGGCGGTAAACTGTATCACGTATACACGGAAACACTGCATGGCAAAAAGTAAGCAAATCTGTATCGTTGATATTGCACTACAATTTACACTGAACCAATATTGCATTGTAGGTGTCATTATATAGTAATGAATGAAATGGCATCACTTAAATTACCATCTATCAAGTTGATAGAAATAACTGTAGCATGTGAACTTGGCACTAAAGAGTTCAGAATCATTATCACATATGTTTCAGGAAAGAACATAAAGGATGAATTTCAGGGACAGACTTTCAAAGAGATATGAACCAGGATGTGGAGTTGTTACAGACTAACCATTCAATGCAGTATCTTACCTGAGTATATTTATCTGTATCATCTATATAGGCAGTTATAATTCCAAGACTTTTGACAACAGCTTCTCTCACCATGTCTGTCTTTTCATCAAATAACATCTGTTGTAACATTGAGAGTACCAGTGAACTCCGGATTTCCCTCTGTCAATTCAAACAAAATACTTTAGTCATCAAAATACTGATAACTGCATCGATTGAAAGATGGTTTTCTCTTTATTGTCTGTAAAATTATTTGAGTTGACCATCAACATCTTTGTAATCTGTTACACATTTGAATTACTAGGTTCATGTACAAATATCATTGTGGTAAATACACAGCCAATGTGCAGTATCTGTTTCTGTTTGGAAAATTTCACAGTTCGTTGAGTCATCATGCAATGACTGTTACCATTGGCCACTTTAAAGTGTCCTAATATCATGTGACTTCAAGTTTTTCATCGACAGTATTAAAAAAAGGGACAGCAGCTGCAACTTTTGATGAATTTTTGACCATTTTTGATTTTAATGTCAACTATAGTTTCTTGTTGTGATTCTCAAGGATGTTGTGATACACAGTATTCAGCTTGTCAACTCAGCCTGTACACGTGTAGACTGCATTGTTATTGTTGACAAGTGAATTCTAGTCTAGATTGGGAATTCAAATGTAAACAGTTATGATGAACTTTCATCATGTAGACTCTGTGTTGACAACCTAAATAGTTAGTGTTTCAACATGCTTTGTACAGTAGAACAAGAAATTACACATAAAACAAAAAAGTGAATAAAATCATTCAAAGTTACAGATATTGGCCCTTTAAACCAGGGATTTCTGTCAGTTACTGGCTATTGACTTGTCATGTAAATCTCTGTGGCATGAAGTCACACACAACAACTGCCTTACTATATATGTACAGAGAAAAACATCAAGTATTTGGCAAAACTACTTGGAAAGTGACAGCACCTTGACTGTTTCACAAGGCCATTACATATGATGGAACTCCCCTGGAGTACACGGCTGTATCATGAATGTCACTCTACGGTGAACAAGGATGAGTTAACTCTATACAAGATAGCCTTCATGTTTAAGGTAGATATACACCTCAACACAGGGAGTTTTAAACTGTTCTTAAAACATTGCCAGAGGAAACTTTAAACCACTGTCTTTTATAAAGCTAGAATAAAATTTGGTTGGTTACGATCTAAACCTTGGGATTAGAGAAACAATTGCCTGAAATTTACTGATATTTGATATTCAAAATGATTGCTACATGCTGTGTTAACTGTATAGGTACAATTTAAATCTTCACTATACCCTGCCTTGACTGTAAGAGTGACAATTAAATCTTCCAAGAGAGAGAAAGAGTGAAGACCATTGACTCCACTGGTTTCAAAAAGAGTCAATAAAAGCAACAGATCTGACATATATTGTGAAATTTGAGTGTTTAAAAAACTGTCCCCAAGGATCATTCTACGTTATGAGGTTAGCAGTGCTGATGATCAGTCAAACAAAGCACATTGAAAAGCAAATGAAGTAACCAATCATTTTAATGGTCATGTGATAGTGATCATGAAAGCATGTCTGAAAGGTCATTTATTTATTTGTAACACACATCATCCAAAATTTCTCTCATGATATTTCTCAATTTTCAGTCCACCAGTGTCATTTTGGTATTGACAAATGTCAAGAGCAAGTTATCAGTTCTAACAGTTAACCAACTGGTTAATACTTTGGACAACTGTTAACTTGGTAAGTTTCAAAGCACCATCTACAACACAGAAAAGAAGATAGCAGTGCCATATGCAAAGGAGACGAGTGATAGCAGTAGACTCTATCAATTGTCTTGTGAGTAAATTGGACAAGGTGTGTTACGAAAGACATACTGAATGGCCATGTACACGTAACAAGCATATATTTGCTTCCCTTGGGCCTAAGAGTTGACCAAAAAAATCTGTTTCCCTTGGCCTATGGATCTACTCACAAGTCCTTGGGAAACAAATGTATATGCTATTACCTTAATGGCCAGTAAATCTGTTTACAATGAATCACAGCTTTCCCGAAGAACACATCACAAGGTAAGAAATGAGCATGACATGAAGTGTGATAACAAACAGTACATGGCGGAGTTGATGAATACTTACTGGTAAATAAGGCGCTAAGACACCACATGATTCTGCTACAAGTAATCTCCTCTCTGCATATTTATGGCTAATTTGTTCCCAACACTGTGGCAATAGTTCAGTTTCAACTCTTGTTGGTCCTACATGCTGTGCAAATGCTACACAACCAGTTAATATCATGTGCCTGTATAAACCACAAAGATCAGAGATCAACCTTTACATGAAGATCAACAGAGTGAAGTCATCTTCAATAAACACAACCATTAACTTGCTTATCTAATTCATACATTGAATTGAGGCGAAAGTTTTTAAAATTATGTACTGCAGCAGTAGTTTTCTTTCAAAATCAACAAATTTTGAATGCATACAGGAATGCATCAAGTAACGCCATTCTTTTATCAAACATTTCTTATGATTTTGAATCACTTCTGGATTTTTATATGACAAGTCTCACAGAATGTGTTCCCAATTGACTCTGTGTAGGAAAATGAAGGAGACTTAGTGTAAAGCGATACAATATGCCACAACAGCTTACTTACCTTTGCTCTTCATCAGGTTTCTTGATTAGATTAAATAAAATATTCAATAAATTATCTCTTTCCTTTGGATCAGGATGTAGACTGACTGTACAAAGGATGAGTGGGATTAATTCCTGATGAAAAAAATAACAAAGGATTAGTTATAGGATAAAAACATATACATAAATTACTATTTCCCACATTACAGATGTGAATGATGCACGCAAAGTATTATAAATAGTTGAGAGAGAAAATTTGTCTCTGATGCGCATTCTGTATATTATTGGATTTGAACAGAACATCATTGCCATTTCAGGCCAAACCTTTCATTACAATGTTGAAGCACCTCTAAGCTCTAGTATTTGTCTTTGCTATTATTTTAATGATGAAGTATTTTTTATAGTTTAGTGGGGTATGTATTCCCCAAAAGTAGTGATGATTGATGACAGTTATTGATACATACTTACCTCTCTCTTGGCTAATAGTACATTTGGTACAATGTGTGGCAGAGATCTGGCTAACATGAGGACAACATTTTCATTTGATTCCGCTATTTTGGACACTTCTACTGTCAATCTGTTGTCTAATGACTGTGAGTATGGTGAGTCTAACAATGCTTTCTTGAAGGCTGATGACATGTTACTGTGGAAAAACAAATGAAATATTTGCACACAGGTTTATCAGTATCCTCTTGTAAGCATCTCTATATGTGTGTGGTTTAAAAAAAATTCTCTTGTATCATGGCTGAGAACAATAAATGTTTTCTACACAGCAGTCTGTAGTCCATGAGAAAATTTTTTAGTTTGTTAGAAAGCTCATAGCAATGAATTAGACACATGATTTACTTATCCAAATCTTCATAAATGCTAGTTGGCTCCTACACTCTCCTTCTTAGGCTAATTTCCGTGATAGGTCAATGTATTTACCATATTTGTGTGACAGGTTTGGTTTTGAACTGGGACATAGATAGTAAAAGATAGCAACAATTTCCTACACAAACTAACATATTATACATTCTCTTTACAGTTCAAAATCCTACTCCTTATGCAATATCTGGATGAAGAATACAACATTAGCTATGCTTGGAAAGTCATGAGGCTTTCCTATAAAGTTTATATATTAATGTACTCATGTCATCTTGTTCATGAGATCACTAGAATAATTAATAAATTATTGTCAGTATATTTTTTTCTTTTACAATAAGTTACATAAACAATTTTTGAAAGTCACTGAAAGTTTGAGACTGTAGCTCAATAAACATGCATAAATTGGTACAAGTAAGTATGAGTTGCAGAAGGCAAAGCCCTCTCCTTAAATAGCTACAGGTTTGTGTTGTTACATCGGGGTAACTTTCATCAGACACATACAGTATGTGAAAGCTGAGGGCATTCTGCATAACCTTGTACAGTTGTTTTCAAAACTAGAAATCCATGAAGCAACATGGGAGAGTAACACACTCCCTGCTCTCTATTGAAAATTACTGAGTTCATACAACACTTACTTCCTGCATGGTTCACAGGAGTGCTTGCTCTCTTCTGTTATCTCTTCTGTAACACCATCTTGTCCCGAATCTGTCACATCAAATGTCACAGTCTCTGGTGCCTCTGACCCCACCGTCACATCCATGGAATTAATATTCTGGGTCACTTGACTCTTAGCTTCTTCTTGTATACTGTCATCTGCTTGCTGATTTGTTAAATTTGAGTCATTGCCATTGTCTGTGACAGCATCCTGGCCAATGGGAGGCTTTCTCTCAGGCTGCACTCCTGGTCTCTCTGTGGCTGTATTGCCAACCTGTGCTTTTCTAGGAGTTGTAATCGGACTGACCATTGGTGTGGATGTCTTCATTGTTCGTTGTACTGCCAGGTCTCTGAAAATATCAAACGCAAATGTAACCGCATATCATAAATGACAACCATTTGTCTTGCACATACAAAAGCTGGCTCAAACTTTGGTTAGCTTCCTCAAAACACCTTTAGAGTATTTTGGAATATCTACTTCTGCAATATCAAATTACATAAAACAGGTAAACAGTTGCAGCTGACAGAATGCCATCACTAAAGTATAATGGGTAAACACAGTTGTAGGTGAATGGCATTGTTTTTAGGCATTCTGGACCAGTTATTGAGAGGACATGAGAAATGGTGTGTACAGGGAAATACATGTGTTTTTGTTATGTCAAGAAATATATTAAACACAAACTTTCCCTTACCCTGGTGTTTGTTGATTCAAAAGTATATCCAAACTTAACTATAGAGGGCGCTCTACATATACGGAACACAGTACATAACGTGTACATTGTAATCTAACATGCTTGATGTGGTTAAATGGTAACTTTCGTCATGTAATCATTGAAATACAGCTGTGTAGCGGAGTTGCCTTAAAATATGCAATAACTAACAAGTTGGTTATTGAACCACCTTTTTGTAGAATTGGGTATGTAGCCGAGTGGTTTTGATAGCTAACTTATCTGCTCAATGAGTCGGTACCATAGGTTGAAAGTTCAAATCCTGTGCTGTTCTACCTATTGTTAGAGTAAATTTTTCAATCTGCAGAATCTGCTGATGTATGGCAGTAGGTTATGGTCTTTTGCATTTTTGCATTTACCATGTAGTATGCTTCAGAGAACAGCAAAAACTCAAAGCTACACGTAAGGAAACTCACAAGTTTTATTTGAAATATCTGTACCATTTTATACGTGTCAAATTTGCAATCTTGGATCACAAACTAGTTTTCTTTTACACAGATGGATAGCTTTTGAAGCAATGATGACAACAGTGTCAAAGATAACAAAATAAGTCAAGAAGGATGGAATCGTACCTTTGTAGATTGTGTACCTGTGTTTTTAATTCTTCATTGTCTTGCTGGAGTTGTGTTATTACATTATTGAGTTCATTTAATTGCATTTCCTGAAATACAACCACACAATCAAACTTGAAAGACCACTTATTACAATAGCAGGTTGTATAAAGTGTGTCTGATTACTCGGTCTCCTATTTCCTGTTTTACAACAACAATTTGAACAAAAACATCTCATCACACCTCACAGAAAAAATGATGTTCAAATTTACGATTTATCAGTTTGGTATTTGTATATTACTCCTGTCAACCTTCAAATATTTAATCCAAATGACAGTTACATGTTGTAAAACAATTCATTGTTTGAAATGTTGCAAATCAACACTTCCATCCTCCGTACAAAATAAAACAATTCCTGTGTTTGGATTAACCAATTCTCATGAAAACTGGTATTATACCAAGTTTTGATGGTGAAAGGGTAAAACCATCAGTGTTTTTGCTAAGAAGAGCAGTGAGAAGGTAAATGTTACTAGGATTCCTCAGTCATTTTACCTGGGTTCCCCTTGGTATATCAATGCAATCAGATTTAGGGACAGCAGAAATGTTACGGGGGTTCATTTTACCTGGGTTCCCCTTGGTATATCAATGCAATCAGATTTAGGGACAGCAGAAATGTTACGGGGGTTCCCAAATCATTTACCAATATTCCCAAACCTTAGTGAAAACACTGACCATTGATAGATGTATTGACAGACTCACTAGTTTGATTCTTTCTTCATCTTGTGTCCCTTGATCAGCTTCCGTTTCTTCTGCTTGTTCTATTTCAATGGTATCATCACCACAGCCTACTTCTGCTGTGTCTTTGATAGGTACTGCATGGCTTCCAAAGTCCCTGTACAAATGCAGGATATCTGGGGGCTTGGGAATATTTAAACCCACATCATCCCAGTCTTCAAAATCCTGAAAGATGAACCCATGATGACAATGTTATTGATATCTTTGTCATGGTAACCCATTAACTCCAAATAATTGTAAAAACAACTGTATGCTGCATTTTTACCAAAATTGACCGAGCCAAGTGGGTGAAAGTACGTACTATGTTGGCTCAATACCAAGTTTTACTGACTAGGCATATGGGGAAGTGATACTGTCTGATAGGAAAAGGGTTATTTTAACCCTTTCACCACTGTGGTATAGCCAAAAGTTATTGTTATCAATGGTGATTGTGGATCTGTTTACTGGGAACTGGGTGTGAACAGGTTAAGTGAGATCAAAAAATCTAAGCCTGCTGTACCAATAGATACTAGACTTTTGTCGTAAAACCAGCAACAAATATCTAAATTGGATCCTGTTCTGAGAAACAATATAAATAACTAACAGCTACCTCTATCGCGTTTCTATCAATGCATCATTTCATACATTCACTGACGTTGTAGATGAATGAATGGAAACAGCATCATTACAATGGATGACATATACACAACTCGTTATCATGTCATGTATACACAACATTAATCCAAATATTTTCAAAGGAGAAATGACAACTTGGCCTGTGTACATGAGTATGGGATAAAAAGCACTGTAGCCCCATCATAAGACAAAACTTCGGAAGTTTTTCAATTACAAAAACAGTAAATCATAAACACTTGCTAATGACTTGCAGTTAGCAAAATCAAAAAGTACCACTGCACGCTAGAATTAGAAAAAAAATCACGACTCACCTGGTCATCAACTTCATCGGAAAATGTTATAGATGTTAATTTATAATTATTTAACAATAAGTACTCATTGACAAGGAAGTTGACAGCACGTTTTTCGTGAGGTTTAACCACATCCTGAAAGATGTAAGAGTATAAACATACAATTTTAATAATTCTGATCTAGATTTCTTTAGGTCAAACCTGCAAGCTTACGGAAATGAATGCCTTTCACATGTAGCTAATCTGTCTTACAAAATGGTGATGGGAATGAAACTATGTAACTATCTTCAGGATATTTGAAAAGAGGATTACTGGTATTTCTCATCTCCTCAAGATGTATGGACACTTATTCAGGCAAAGAATTTTGTCGTGTATCCCAGAAGTCTTTTAGAGGATTTACAGTAAAGTAGAGTTGAATAATATCCACCTTGTATTTATGAATGGACCTTAAACTTGGAGTTTTTGTCATGTTATGATACTACTGATCATGTAAACTACAAATTTTACATATATTAGCTAGTTTAAACATCCCCTCTCATTTGACCCATGTTGCAATATAAAGAATGATGCTATCAAGAAGGAGCACACCATCACAAACCATTTAGCAAACCAATGAACTGCATATCACCATACAATTATACTGGGCATTTACAATGAGTGGCACACATGCATGTAGTTCTGCATGAGTCTTGATGTGATGCATAATTGACAGATTCATTCTGCAATGACTATAATCAGATGCAATCTTCTCATAAAGTCAGAAAGGACAATTCTAGGATAGGGTGAGTAGAATTGCATATATCTTGAAGATGTGAAAATCATGGAACAATGTAGAACATACAAAGGTGTTCTGTAACACTAGTGAAATGGGAGATAGCCTTGCCTAGTTGAACCTACATGTAGCTACATGCATGAACATAGTCTGCATGCTAACAATCTATTACATTGTAATACTAGTTACAGAAACAGGTTTGATTCAGGGCATATGTGTAGTTGCTATAAAATATGCAAAAATGTTTATCAAGCGACATGTATAGTAAAGCATTAATGAGAAAAATCAAATTAGGCTTTTTGAAGGGATAAATTTTTCAGTACCAGGAATGCTCCCACATATTTCCTGTGATCCATACATTTATTAGCATTGGTAAGCCTTATCCTTTTGATCCCAAAAAAATCAGGTGAACTAGATAGATTCTCCCAAGCAAATGAATACTATCAAATTATTAAGTGATTGTGGTTTCATTTCCTTCCTGTATCTATCACCACAGAGCATCACTTCATAATGTACACAAAGATCAAATAAAAGAGACAGTTGATGACAGGAAGTTTGGCCTAGAAACAAACAATTCTTCTGTGGGTGTTTATGGTTCAAAAATGGTCTAGATGCATCTTTGAAACTTTTACATATTATCTGATCTTGGAGAAGAACACCAACTTCCATGTTTAAGGTTTTTTCTTTCCTCTATAATATTTTCCTATAATTGAGCATAACTTAAACACATATGATACACTGTTACTAAGGTATTGATAGTTGGTAAGAAATGAAGATTACTACTTCCATTCATACAGTATGGTTATTCAGTAAAAATACTCTGAAATTTTTTGTCATTGATTTCTGAACAAAATCAATGAACACTCATAACACAATTTTATATAAGTACCGAAATTGTGAAAAATACCACTTTTAGTAATTGATTTACAATTTATTTTATGTGACAACATGATAATTCATGCTAAAAAAGTGTAGAAAACAATTAAAAGTATGCTTACATAAGCACCTGTTTAATTATTAACTATATCTCAGTGGTGTGTTGTTAAAATGATGTTATGAAGAATCGGGTAATAATTTCTGCACCTTCAATGAAAATTTCACCATTGATTTCTGTGCCATGGTAATTGATAAATGGTATTAAATATTGACAACATCTCTCTGAGAAGTGATATTAGATGAATCTCAGCGCATAAATCATTAAACACACCCTTTGGCCATAACTGGAACGGAAGTCAAAAGTGTTGATACACACGGACATGTATCAATTTTCTTTACAATGAGGTATCTTATCCTTTTTGTCTGTTTTTTTTTTTTTACTGTTCGCCTTTTGAATTGCCTAAAACACCTGCCAGACATGGAAGTACATTTGTTCTATCATGTCATCATGCCCTACATTACACTGCTTTTGTGTCTGCATTTCATTTCTAACCATAGTCTTAAGATTTATGAGATATTACACACAAGTTTGATATTGGTTTTTTCCTTTTTGACTGGGCATACCCTCAACTCTTTGTCATACAGGTGTTCTCTGTGAAGGGAAAATGCCCAGTGATGCTACTGAAGGATCCCTCTTATTTTACTGGGGTTCAGTTCCCCTTTGTATTTAAAAAAAACATCATAGATAGGGATGGTGGCTATACTGTATTTTTCATACACTTTCTGCAGAGCTACTCTTTGTATAGCAATTGGTACATACAGATACACTCTTGCATTTGAACAATTTAATTATACAAACATTTTTCAGTGTACTTTTTAGCAACCCTTCATCAAAATTTAGTAAATGCCCACCCATCAGAGTATTTAGAATATTCTAGACACTTTTAACATAACCATCAGTGACATGCATTGCTATTGAAAGTCTTGCTTCAGGTTGACATTTATCCAACATGAAATTTAAAACATTGAACCAAGTTAAGGCACTATTTCAGTACATGATACCAAACTGCAACATTACAGTAATGCTCATGTTTTCTTGATTACTACAAACACAGCATTCAGATTCCCAAATTTTCTTTGAAGTTTAACATGCCATCAGCTGGTTCAATGGCTGTCTTAAGTCTCATACTTTATTTTCTATCTCTGACAGTCATGGCCTAAGTCAGTGGTAGTTTCATTGAAGAAAGAAAGCTTAATATAAAACTTCTTAACAATTCACCCATAAATCATGTTCTTGGGAGAAAGATTAGTAGAAACTGAATTTCCCTAGGAATATGTTTACGTTAGCTATATCTTGAAGAAGTTAATGTATTTTTTCACGTTTTGAAAATGAAGGCTGATGTTTTAAAGTTCAGAAAGGGCCAGGATCTTGGACACTGACCTACTGTGACTTCACATGAACATTGGCTAACCATTGTCATTTCAGATAACAGTGTCTATTTTGTACGTAAAACAGAACATTAACTTGGCTTTCTAATGGGGAAAAAAAATTTTTAAAATCAAACTGCATTCAATCCATAATATGGTTACATGATACACAATAATTCGTTGAATTGGATATTTTATAAGACAAAGACAGCATGCAATCTACAGTAATATTCAGAGGTCATTTACTCACATCTGTTGGTGACATTGGTCTTTTAGAATCACTGTGTGCAGGCGACGCAGCTTCACTTTCTGACATGGACAAAAAACAATAATAGCAAACTGGTTGGTACATAGTTTTAAAAATTGTATGTGTGAAATTGCAAACAGAAGTTTGCTGGAAAGAAATAGAATTTCTCCATTCTGAAGTGTTTTCATGTTCAATATTTGTACAAGTCTTGCAAATGTCACCAGTTTTACACCTGACAAAAGTAGACTTAAGTATGATTCTAGCCTTGACTTACATGTATTTATTAAAATGTATCTTTTTCCACTTGCACCTTCAAAAGCTTCATCAAATTTCATAAGTTTCATGTACAGTACTAGTATATTGAAATGTGAGCAAGGGGCAGATTTGAAGTACAACAACAATGTAACTTAAAAGAATAGGGCTTTGTGTTGTTGGATACTAACCTGCTGCCTCTGTAAGGTTGGCTCTCAATGATTTTATTGTTTCTTTAGCTTTGCGAAGTTCAAATTCAAGAACAGCAACTCTTTCATCAGTTTGACCTGCGCCATCATCAGAGTATCTTGCAAAGTCTAATGAATCAAACGTCTGTTCACTTGATGTCCGATCTGAAAATCACATCAACAATTCACAAAATTATCCATCTGTCCAATACATAGGGAAAACTTTGGATTTTAGCTTTCATGTAAAAACTAATATGACGATTTTAAAATGATATAAATGTGTTATCCTCTCTTCGATAAATTACAGAGTACTATAATTGTTGGTTTTTTTCCACTTTGGATAACAAAATGATCTAGTGCTCAAAGTATCTAACCAATGATATAATGCATTCACTTGCTAATAATACTGCAGAATACACACTGAAAATAACTAAGGACTGTTATGGCTATTGTCTAGGTAAAGACACTATGATAACTGGATGGGTCAATACAAATCCAATTCATCTCAGATGATGTAATGTACAGAGTTTGAAACTACATTGTTGTTCCATCCTTTGAAACCGCATTCATACAGCACAGCACAAACTAGAATCGAAATCTTCCTGTCAATAAGAATCATACATCAAGATTTGTACAAACTTTTCTCAACTGTCATCTCATATCGTACAAGAAATTCAAGGAAATCTGTTGATATTGACATAAATGTATATGCTGGTGGTGCAAGCTCTGATACATGATGTCAGATAATGAATGTGGTATTTGGAAACTTACAACGAGGAAGGAAGCCGAAGACATTCATGAAAAGGGGAACTAGTAACAGACTCATGAAATGACCAAAAGGGCTAAACAATTATCTTTCATTGTTACAGAGTGCATAAAGCAAAATTCATAGTTTGTAGAGGACGTTTGAAACTCATTAAAAGTGAACTTCATTTTTGCACTTCTATTTGTGTCAGAATTATTCAAACTAAAATGTAAATATTTTCATATCAGTTTCATAGCTGTTCTGGTAGCTGTATGTGCCATTCACAAGCATGTATTTACCATTCTTAATTATAAAATAAATAAAATGTAACAATTTCTATTGTGCCTGCTTGCTGTCATCTCTGGTCATTTTGGCTATATGTGTCTGTTGCAGAACTATGTAGACTAATGGGCTCAAGGTTGACTCATGCATGTAATTCAAAACCAAGATATTGTGAAAGACTGAGAGAAGGAAACCGATGCACTAAATCTAAAAAGCCATCCAACCCACAACTTGTGAAATCCATTTTTTGACAAAGTCCACAAAATCACAGTCACACATTTATAAAGGTACAGAGTGCCACATTTAAAAATCTTGAACAGAAAACCTTACTATAAATACTCGTTTGATATATTCTTTCTTTCTGGAAAACAGATTGGTTATACCTAAACTTTATCCACAATGTTATCAACCTGACAATGCCTGAGCAATTAGCTGTATAAATCCTGCAACATAGTACTCTCCGTTAGACGTCAGCACTTACTGGCCACTTTTGACCTTTCATTGAGTGAATGGAACTTTGTGATCTACAGAGATGAAAATATCACACTGAAGGAGTTACATTTTAACAGGATCTAAGACAATAACTATTCATAGATTTGATGATGCGTCAACTTCTGACATTTTGTCAGTTGTTTTGCAAACAAGCTAGAGAAGTGACGGTCTTAGAAACCATGCTGTAGATACTGGGGGATATAGTTGATTGATGATGAGCAGAACTATATTTACTCAAGGTTTCCTACAATGTACTTTGAAATAACGTCAATTGTCAAGAATCTGTGAAACGACACTCAGCTTCCTACTCGTACTTTGCTTGAACACTGTGATATCTACAGTGTTTTGCCCAGGAATTGTAAAGGTGGGACACAGTGTCCCATGATTGTTAAAATAGGGGGACACTGAGTTACAATAGGGTCAATGTGTGAGCGAAGAACGCAAAGCAAAGTGCAAGTAACCAAGGCAGAAAGGTATTGTAAACATGTAGGGCTGATGTTTTCCATCGAAAATTTGATATCATGAATAAATACATTTATAGTAAAATTAAGATTGCTGGATGTCTCCTATAATGCTTTGTGACAAAGTCATTTTAACTGGTTGTATTTACAGTTTTAATTTTAAAAAAAGACATCATCATAAAATCAATTTCTTGCGCATTTTTCTTTTATGGGGATTCTTGCCAGTGACTGCATTACATGTGTTTAACAGAAATAAAGAT